>NW_024583397.1:73082-84877 GCF_018398535.1 Haplochromis burtoni
CACACACACACACACACACACACACACACACACACACACACACACACACACACACACACAGACACACACACACACACACTATTTCTTTGCACATTCACATCTGCAGCAATGTTTGAACACGAATAGCTCAAAGACCACTAAAGATAATAGCCAGACATTTTCAATGTTCTTTCTTACAAGCCAAACGAGCCTCGCTTGTGAGTTTGTGGTTTCTGCGTAGACTGTGTGGTTGTTGTATTTTTTTTATTTTTTATCTAACTTCAGCAATAAAGCCACTTTTGATTTTTACATCTTGTTTTCAAAGTGGCTTAACCTTCGGGGCTAGTCAACAGAAGCAGATCTAATTACACCATACTGCCTTCAATTCGCTGTTGTATTATGTACCCTGTTATGAGTGCTATATCATCAGAATTTATTGGAATTTTCTTTTGAACAATTTCTACATCTGTGGGCCAACTAAATGTTTATAGGGGTATTTATGCTGATTAATGAAAGATATATACAGTAAAAATTAATTCTCTTTTTATTGCCTGTTGACTTTATTATATTTTTCATGTTGGTGTTCTGCATTGTTTACTGTTATTGTATTTTTATTTTTAGTATATATATTGATAAGTAAGAAAAGGAATCAGTGATGTTTCATCAGTGTACATGGGAGAAGTAGTTTCAATACCATTGGCTGTCTAGTGGACTGACGATGCAAGACCACTAAGATCAGTGATATGCTCAGACTGAAGTTCATCATTCGTTAGTTTGCAAGACAGTCACTCAGATTGCAGACCTGACATTCTGATAGAGATTCAGCAAACATTATATAGAATTACTATGATGGGGCTTATGGTCACCCTCATATGGGTACCAGCGCATCATAGAGTTAAGGGAAATGATATGGCAGACAGAACAGCAAAGGAAGCTACAAAGAGACCATTATGGATATGGAAATCAGTGTTAGTAGGACAGCAATCAAGAGTAGAATATGGCACAAAATAAAAGAAAGGTGGCAAAGGCAATGGGAGGAAGAGAGGTAAGAGAGATGGTTTTATAAAATACAAAGGGAAATAAAAAAAATGAGAAGCACAGGGAGGAACAGGAGAGAGGAGACGGTTATCTGTCGATACTCCACACCAGTTGGTCGCGATAATGCACCATTTTGCTGTTTGCCAGCCGCCACTAAACAGTATAAAGAGGAAGAAAAAGAAAACGAAACCTGTCAGGATACACACGTCTGTTTTCTACAGTCATTGGTCTGTCCATTGAAGTAAGCTTCTATTGCACATCATTCTTCACTAGCGGTCTCCAGCGCCACACTTTCATATCTCACAGGTTTATCTTAACCATTCCGTTCTTTATGAGTTAGTTCATTCCTAATGTCACATCATCGGTTTTTATTTCCGGATTCATTATTGTCTTTTTTAAAAAATGTTTTCGGATCACAGTCAAAAACACACAGTATAACCTATGCAGTTTCACAAAACGGAACGACTGAAGTGTCACATATAATCGGGTGGGTGCACAGTCACTCTGTCACGAGAGCAAAGAGATGCCATTCATCGTCGGGACGAAGTCCTCTGACTTGAAGTTAGCAGAGGGTCGGAGAAGTCCCCGGTGCTGCCGCTTAACTGGTTTTCTGGTGGCGTTTTCCAACGTGTATAATAATCCGTGACAACATAATCCAGATGCTTCTAGTCGCAGAGTCGCCATATTAATGCGAATCTTTGTAGAAGCGAAGGCTCAATTTTAGTAGACGTGTGTCAACTCATTAAAATTATGTTTAGACGATTTAAATGTTTAATGAGACGTCACGTTGGGAGTAAACAGCAGCACTGAGAGCGCACTCCGAGTGAGTCACATTGCAAATTTTCTGCAGCAGGAAATGTTTTCTTATTTCCAGCGGTGCTCTTTTTACTATGATATACTGTTTTTTTTAAATAGATTTTTAATTACCGTTTTATTATCATCACCTGATAAAGTCTCTGACTGGATTGCGCTGTACGCGTAAGAAGCGTCACCTGACTAGTTAAACGCCCTTTCTATCGCGAGTGCTCGCAGACCCTCGTGCGGAAAGACTGACTTAAAAAAAAGTTAACAGGTATCATGAATGTAGTTATTATCTCCAACGAGGGTTTTAGATGTTTTTTCTTGTCCAGTTTGTGAAAAGAAAGCTGTGTTGTGTTGAACTTCGTATCTGTTCCTGGAGACACAGCAACGCACGACACAGACCAAACCAAACAAAAAGATGTCAAACTAAACGTAGGCTTGCCTCACAGCATGAAAGTAAACATCTGTATATCAGAAGATAAAACACAGTAACCACACACAGCAAAAATACTTTTCTCATCATCAGTTCTTGACAAAGTATTTCAGCACATTATTTTAGAGCATCACAGTTTGTGATTACATCAGGAACAGCATCCAGTGTAATAATCGGCCAAATCAAATATGCAGAGCTACACATCTTGGTGACACCTTGTGACAAAGAAGCAGCCAAAAATATTTAATACTACTGGTTGAAGAAAGTAAAATCATGTAGCGTGTTTTTATGTGTTTTATTTTATTGTCTTTGATTTAATGAATTAGGCCAACAGTGAAGTGTGGGCCACCATTCTGGCTCTGGTCTGGCTTCCTGCTTTCAAGATGGATGCAAAGGACGAGTGGGAGCTTCTGGCTATGAAAGCTGTTTCATGGTTCCGTGCTCAGAATGGTAGTAACACGCTAATTAAAGAATAAAATGTTTTAAAAATAGTTTCATGCTACAGTCAACTTTTCTCCATCATTCATCATTATTTTAATATCTGTTTTCTGTTTTCAGCGCCACGTGTGACAGAGTGTGTGGATGCTGGAAAGGTCCTGTTGGGTTGCAGCGTGAGGAAAGAAGCTCTGGGCCTCTCAGGGGTTTCTTAAAGTGGCTTCACCTTCAGGGTGATCAGAAGCAGATCTGCGTACACCTTACTGCCTTTGATCCAGTGCTGTTTTATGTTACATACCCTGCTGCTGTTATGCAGTCAGAATTGTTATATATTCTTTTTCATGCTTAGTTCTTAGTGTTAAGAGGCATTTTGTATTTTGTGAATCACTCCCTGTAAACCAGTGTGGGGAACTCCAGGCCTCAAATGATTAGTTCATTACCAGGCCTCTGGAGAACTTCAAGACAAGTTGAAGATGTAATTTAGCCATTTAAATGAGCTGTGTTGGATCAAGGACACATCTAAACCTTGCAGGAAACCGGGCCTTGAGGTCTGGAGTTCCCTACCCCAGCTGTAAACCAATGCACCTTTCGAGGTCCTCCTTCTTAGTTGCATTGAGGATTTTGTGCACGCTTCTTATGACAGAGAGGATAGAAGAGGCACAAAACTGTGCCCAGTCTGTGACATCAAACAAATTGGTTGTGAATCAAAACTCTTTATTCCTACTTTTCTAAGTAATCTTAAAATTTCAAGTAAACCTTTTCTGAGTAATCTGTTTCTCCCGTTGCAGTTGTGCTCACCAGTCAAAACACAACGTCTATACACCACTAAACATTCAACACTTCTATAGCAAAGTCCGTGAGCTGAACACATACAAGGTGCCTGAACATAACTAACAAATTATAATTTGTCACTCCAAGTTAACATGTTTGTTTTTTATTTTTAAAAAGCAAACTTTTTCAACCACCACTGGTTTATTATTCTTTTTGTTCAGTTTGTTCTTGTCTTAATGTGTCTACTCAGACAAAAACTGTGTGCATTTCTTTTCTTTGCTCGGTCACTGAACGCTAATGCAGAAAGCAGTGCAGGGTTGAGTCAAACCGATATCATCAGGTGCTGGAGGCAACCATCATGGTTTCATGTTTCATGACAAAGAAGGATACTGTTCAAAATTATACATGATGATGTGCTCCCAATAATATTTGGAAGACCTACACACATTTTTTTAAATACTGGATTCTTTGTGTGCAAACAGTTCTTGAAAGATCGATTGACGGGGGCCAGTCTCTTTCTGTCATGGTCCTGGGTCTGGTGACCCAGTGTTCATGTGTTTTCGAGTTTTGTTAATATTCTTTGATTTTGTGTCATTTGTGGTTTTGGTTCTCTTAATTGTTTTGTGCTCATGTTATAGTTTTTAGCCTTTAGGTTTTCATCCTTTGTGTCTTGCCTGTCTTTCACGTTTCTTGTTTAGTTCCAGTTTGTTCTTGGTTTACTTATATTTTGGGGTTATCAGAAATGTTTTTTTGTAGGTTAATAAATATTAGGTTTATATTGTTGGATTGTCATTTATGCTTAGAAATATATAACCATATATTCTTAGAGGTGTATAACCAATTGTGTAGTGATAGGATGTGTGATCCTTAGTAGTCTGCAAAGACTGTGTGTGCATTCCAGAGTGCTCTGGCATATACACACACATCTTAAGGAGATGAGAGAGGTCGTACCTTCTCTTACTGTTTTATGGTATGGTAAACACATCTATGTCCGTTTAGGTGTAAGTGCCTTTTGTTTAGATGAACTGCTGGACTTCGAGGCCCAGCAGATTTAAGGGAGTCATTCACGGGGTCAGATCTTGACCCACACGCACACACACATGCACACCTACACGTATACACAGACTGGTACTCTTTGTTCCCATGTATGCCTATGTAAGATGTCATATGTTAATGAACTAATGCATATTCATGAATTACTTCAGTAAAGAGCAGTACTACGGGGGAGCTACCTGAGAGTGACTGGGGTTCGAGCGTCAGGAACAGCGCTCATCACAGTTCTCTCCCTCGTGCACGTGATTACCAAAGAACTTTGGTGACTTGTGTCTTGTTTTTGCTGGTGTAGTAGCATTGTCTCATTTCAGCAACAGGTCTGTGCTAGGCAAACCTATCAATAATTGCTTAATTTTTTGTTTTGTTTTTGTTCTTTATCTTTATAAGTAAGGCAGGAAGAACTGTAGGGCCATTTTCTATAAGGGTTTGTATCGGTCCAGCATGAACTGGAGTGGGCCTTTGGGACAGAGCAGGAGAAACAGCAGGAAACAATAAAAATTGATCTTTGGTTATCGCTTGCCAAACTGGATAAACTGACCATAAAACGCAACTTTCAAATTTTGCACATTGGACTGCTTTTGCCTGTGTACAAACTATCACCACAGTGCAGCAGTGGTTTGTTGATTTGAAATTATTGGATGTTTGATTGGACAAACAGTGGACACTCTTGGTCTCACCAGTAAGTCATGTCCCAATGCTCCCCTTGTTTCCAGTGTTAAGCTTGTGTGTCTTTCTCCGCTTCTCCGTATTTGTTGTGCTTCCAGTTTGATTGCCCACTATACAGCTGAATTGACAGCGTCTGTTTAACATCATGGGACAGTTCTGTTTGATATTGTGCTGATGTGGTTCTTTGAATATGTAGTTTTTGTGGATTGAAAAAATGATGTCTATTTTGATAATAAATCAAATATGAATAAACCTTCCTTGTTTAAACATGTGCCATGGTGTGTTGTCCTTTTGCTTGTGACTTCTTGTTAGTTTTTTACTAATAAAAAAGCCAGGAAGAGCATCCACTTTTCCTGTGCCCATGTTCTGATGATGTTTACTATCGCTTACAGTATAAGTATAGACACTGCTGCTTCATTTTACTTAGCAAAACTTAAAAACAATTACTAGAAATTTGGTGTTTAGATTGTGAGACACACGCCTGACTGGTATATCACAGGAAGGTGGTGTGTGTCTGTTTAAACACGGATGAGATCGGTCACAGGTAGGTGATTACATCAGGGGCTTCAGGTGGAAACCCAGAGAGGGACCCACCCGGGAGCACAGACCACAATAAAACACCGAAAGCCAACAGGAGAGAGAGAAAGTGAGAAGACAAACCAGATGGTATCAGCCAGGGAAGACTATAGGTGACCATAAAAGTCTGATATTCATATTAGCATAGAGCAGCAGAGAGGGTTTTTCCTCATCGGTCAAAACAGTTGTGAAAACATTTCAAAGCTTTATTTGTGCTTCATTTCTAGACAGAAGATCGTGATTCCAGTCTGCTCTGTTTCATTTAATTGTTGTTGATTTAATGAATTAGGCCAACAGTGAAGTGTGGGCCACCGTTCTGGCTCTGATCTGGCTTCATGCTTTCAAGATGGATGCAAAGGACGAGTGGGAGCTTCTGTCTATGAAGGCATCCTCATGGCTCCGTGCTCAGAATGATCGTAGCAATGATAATAACAGATAAATGATTTAAAAAATGCTTTATGCTACAGTGTAATTTTGTGTTGGACAAGTGAAAACATTTGCTTAGACTTTTTACTTTATTCAAAATTGTAATCATAGTTAATTAGCTTAATACTGAACAAGTTGCGTGACAAAAATACATTTACATTACCTTAAATAATTAAAAGCAACATGTAGAATGGGACATTTCAGAATCATATACAATACTATATACTTTTTATTGGATCATAATTATCCATTGATATGTATGCTCTAGATGATGATTTGTATGATGAGTTTAATAACTCTATACTCCTGATTAGCCAGTCCACCTCTGACTGTTTTAGCCATGGGCGATGTGTGACCTGAACAAATTCAGAAGCCAAACTAAACTAATCAAATTAAGTTTGCTTACTGGCTTTTTTTATGGAAACTAAGTCCATGTGTTACCTTATCCTGTGTAGGTAATGTCCTGTGTTAAGGTGTGACTATTGTGTTAAAGAAATCTCAGTTGAATGTCTGATTTACTCTTTAAACTATATTTTAAAATAATTTGTACTTGTTTTTGACCACCAGTGATGCAACTTAATAAAGTATCTTTTACTGCTTTTTTGCTTTGGTATAACTGAGGTGTAAACTTTCTCTAATAAAGACACTGATTAATTAATGAATAAGCAGTGATTGCACTTTTTCTACATTTCAAACTGAAATGGGTCAACAGTTAAAGTTTCCATATTCACAAAACGCTTTTCTGTTTGCTAAATGTTTCTCTTGTTCACAAGAGGATGCAATAATGCCATATATTATAAGCAAAGACTTTCACGTGAAGTACAATTATTTTTAGTGTAAGAGTGTGAGCGTGAGACCTTTCAGGACTTCAGAGCTATTGCAAAGTAAAAATGTAAACCACAGAAGGAATTCTAAAAAAACAATCCAAAGGAAAAATGTTTTGCAATTTGACGCTCCGCCCACCCAGTGCATATCGGTTGGTGGAAAAAACAAGGAAATGGGACGTACCCGGTAGCAGTGACTTTTTTTCTATAAAGTCTGCTGTTTGTGGCGTAAACATTGCTACAAGAGCAGAGGAGTGCAGTAAACCTATCAGGATACACCCGTCTATCAATAGAGGTAAGCTTCTATTGCGCATCATTCTTCACTGGCGGCCATATTTTCATATCTCACGTGTTGATTTTAACAATTCCATTTTTTATGAGTTTGTCGCTCAGTTCATTGTCACGTCATTGGTTGCTTTTTCAGTTTTCATTACTGCCTTTTAACAAATGTTTTCGGGTCCCAGACAAACAGTTTCAAAACTATTCAGTGGCACAAAACTGCATAATTTTGTGTGTAGTGAAAAAGAACTATTGCCTTAGATTCTGAAAGTGTCACGTACTAGCAGGTAGGTGCACAGTCACTCTGTCACAATAACAAAGAGATGCCATTAATTGTCTGCACAGAAAACGCCTCCGACTGGAAGTTATCAGAGCGTAGAAGTCCCCGGTGTTCCTGCTTAACTGGTTTTCGTGTTTTCTGATGGCGTTTTCCAACATTTCACTGCGTGGTAACGTAATCCAGATGTTTCTAGTGGCATCTAATGCGAATCTTTGTAGATGCCAAGATTCAATTTTTGCGATACGTGTGTCGAGTCATTAAAATTATGTTTAGATGATTTAAAGGATGAATGATTTTTATTTTTAAGTAACTTAAACGGGTTCTAATTGCTGACCAAAGTAAGTTTAGCCTGCGAGCTGCCCTGCATGATGAGTCACAGGCACACCCTGTGCTGACAACTACAAGGGGTATTCATTGTTATTTGTGTGCGGATTATCGCTGAATGAATTCAGATAAATTAGTAATGCAGTGTTTTCTTCTTTAAAATGCAGAGCTCATACAGGACTATAGAAACAAAAGAGAACCACCCCCTAAAGCATGCACTCTTTATAATGCACTCTATTGTGTTGGTAAGGAGCAGGTTATGTTCAGAGTTGCAGTTTTAAATTCTGCTGCTAACACAGAACGCCCTCAAGAATACTAATTTAATCAACACAATTATCAAGCAAGGTGGTTAGCACTGTTGCCGCACAGCAAGAAGGTCCTGAGTTCAATTCCACCATCAGGCCGGGGTCTTTCTGTGTGGAGTTTGCATGTTCTCCCCGTGTTTGCGTGGGTTCTCTCCGGGAACTCCGGCTTCCTCCCACCGTCCAAAGACATGCAGCTTGTGGGGATAGGTTAATTGCATAATCCAAATTGCCACTAGGTGTGAATGTGCGAGTGAATGTGAGTGTGAATGGTTGTCTGTCCCTATGTGTTGGCCCTGCGACAGACTGGCGACCTGTCCAGGGTGTACCCTGCCTCTCGCCCTATGACAGCTGGGATAGGCTCCAGTGCCCCCTGCGACCCTGAAAAGGATAAGCGGAAGCGGATGGATGGAATTATCAATTTGGTCAATTTTATTGATTGAATTGAGTATTTCATTGATCTATTTAAAATGTATTGATTTGATTTCTTAACAAATCGAAGCGTCTACAGGTTAGTAATGTTAAAATGTTTAATGTTTCAGAGTTCTAATATGCAGATGTGGCTTTAAACAGCAGTACTGAGAGCGCACTCAGCATTAAAAAAAAAAACCCCTCAATATTTTATTTTCAACATTGTGTGTAAAATGAGAAGCAATTTTCTGCACAAAGTATTATTTCTTTATTTCCAAGTATTCGTGTCACTATCATATTCTGTTCGCTATAGATTTTTAATCATCTTCACCTGATTGTGAAAGTATGTCATGCCAGCGAGCTCGCAATACAACATGGAAAAACCTTCAGCGGGTCACCGAGGGACACAGGTACGGAAAGCACAGCTGTAGCTGCAGTTAATACACAGCAGGCACGTACAAAAAAACAACAACAAAAAAAAACAAAAAACAAAAAAACCCCCAGAAAGAATCAAAAGAGACTTTCTTGTGCAAAAGATGTGGCACAAAACATGGAAGGAAACAATTCCCAGCTTATGGTAAAATATGCAAAAAATGCAATGGACAAAACAATTTTGCCAAGCAATGTTTTTCAAAGAATAAACAAAAAGAAAGAGTACACACACAGTAGAAGAAACTGCTCTCAGTGACACGTTTTTTGTGGGAATGGTAATGCAGCAAGATACACCCATGGACCAACCTGCAGTCAGTACAGTGAAGCAGGACAAATGGATAGAGATGTTACCAGTGAACGGAGCCCTGGTAACTTTCAAACTGGACACAGGAGCCAAGGCTAATCTGGTGAATGAGCTGGATGTGAAAGCGATGAAAACGAAACCACACATATTCCAAAATAACAGTTTACTCCAAGCATTTAATGGAGAACCAATCAAAACCAAAGGTAAATGCAGGCTCCGGGTACAAGTAAAAGGAAAATATCACAGTCTGATGTTTATCATTGTGCCCGAGAGATACATGAATCTCTGTTGGGAGATAAAGCATGTGAGAGACTCTGCCTAGTCAGAAGGGTATACAGTATAAACAGCTCTGAGCCCAAAAGTGTGAAAGAAATCGTGGATCTGTACCCAGACATATTGAAGGGGTTTGGAGTGTTACCCTTCACCTACAAGATAAAGCTGAAAGAAGGAGCTCAGCCTGTGGTTCATGCACCTCGACGTGTTCCAGCTGCTCTTAAAGACAAGCTTAAAGAGGAACTAGAGCGGATGGAGGCACTGGAAGTTATAAGTTGAAGAACCTACTGAATATAAGAAAAGTTGAAGAACCTACTGAATATAAGAAAAGTTGAAGAACCTACTGAATGGGTTAACTCCATGGTGTGCATTAAAAAAAACCAACCGGCGCTCTTAGAGTCTGCATGGATCCGAAATACTTAAATGCTAACATACAAAGAGAGCATTACCAGATACCTACAAGAGAAGAAATAACAAGTGAAATGGCTGGTGCAAAATTTTTTAGCAAACTAGATGCGTCCCAAGGATTTTGGCAACTCAAGCTTCATGAGGACAGTAAAAGCCAAATCCACTTACATGACCAGGCAGACAGAACACACAGCATAAATGCAAGTAGATCACGACACAGACACAAAGAAACACGGGGCTTAAATACACAGAGGGAGCAATCAGGGAATGGGTAACAGGAGGGAAACACAGCTGGGGCAAATCAGGCCTAACGAGACAAGGGGAAGCAAAACCAGACACATTAACATCAGATATGGACTTTCAAAATAAAACAGGAAACATAACACAGACTCACAAGCTGGCACTATAACAAAGGGAACAGAGACGTGGGACCAGGGCAGACACAGACACTGACTGGATGTGGGGATACAGCAGACAGGGGAGACAGCAACTATTGAACACAGACAGAAAACCAGAACACTAAAACTCTAACCAAACCCCACCCAGAGAACCTAAACTAAGAATGATCCTAAAACCCATAAAGCAAAGCTAGAATATAATGAAATAACAAAATCAAAGAACCAAAAACACAAAACACTGGGTCAACAACCCAGGGACCCTAACACTTTGTGTTCAGATGATAGTAAATAAGCTTTTGAGTAAACTACATTGAATAAAAGTGCAAGCAACAGAAAAATAAACATTTTTGTTTTACAATGAATTAACATGTTTTATAACTTTGCAAAATGAATGATATTTTGTACATTATGTGTAACATCAGATTTCTGTAGGCTTGCATGACAACCTTAGGGTAGTAATATAGATGCTTTCACAATGATTTATATGTATATGATGTGATTCCATAAGCAAAGTGTGTGTGGCTACAATTAACCATTAAATCTGAGATATTCATGCTGTTTTTAAGCTCTGTGAGGTCGATCACAGGAAGAAGATAACAAGAGTGAAAGTAATGGTTGGTTCAAACTTGGATTTTTGAGAGGAGGTCCTGCTGTCGTTGTTTGTTATTGTCATCAGAGGAACACTAAGTGAACATTTTAACCCTCAACCAATAAGTATTAAAACAATTATAATACTGGAAGTCCGATCATCAAAATTTGTGATAGTCATAACCACAACATTATCTGATAAGATTAATTTGGAAATATTTATTTTTTTATATAGATAGATAGCTAAAGAATGTCTGAAATGTAGAGCACCTTTGAATGTTATTTCAACACTAAGTCCTCAGATGTTTCTGTTTCACAGGTACAATGATGAACCGCTGTGGTCTGCTAACTCTCCAGAAGGAACCAGGTACTGACAGAAAGTAAAGGGGCTTCTGTTTACTCTCCAGCCTCTTTTCATTCATCTAAAATTCAAATGTAATGACTTTTTTATTTGTAGTAGTGGCTCATAATAATAAATGATTATTTCCCCATGACTGAGACAATACTCAACAAACCCATTTCAATAGCTGGATGGTCATTTGCTCTTTAGGTTATCAACATGAAAATTGCATTGAGGTTCATGGCCATTTTCACCTTCTGCTGACCAAAGTATACATAAGAAAATGTTGTGCTTCTCCCACACCCACTGGTGAAAAGTTCTGGATGGCATCAAGCTTACTCTGTGAAGTTGATCATATGCATCTTGGACAGTAGTGTACTGCTGCATATGGCTACGATTAATGCAGAGTATATCCCTGTGATACAAAAGCACAGAAGAAAAATGATGGATACAA
>NW_024583397.1:86111-87134 GCF_018398535.1 Haplochromis burtoni
TGAACAAACAATGAAAAGCAAATTTAGGTAATTTTTAAAATTTGTTTATTTTTCAGGCTCTCTGATGGGTGATTCAGTGGTGATGGTGAGTCTGTACCCTGAGTTCCCCCAGTCTGTGATGTCTTCAATGGCTTCATGTGGAGAGTTTGTGTTCTTAATGGATCGATCTGGAAGTATGGGCTGTCCTATCACAAACAGCAAGCAGCAGGAAACTCGCATCAGCAGTGCCAGGGTATCTGTATTAAGTTATTACAGTCAGAAAATCTGTCATAGTGTTCCTCTCACATAGTGGGCTCACCATATTTTCCATCCCTCACCATCCTGTTCTCTTAAGGATACTCTGCTGCTCCTGTTGAAGAGCTTACCAATGGGCTGCTATTTCAACATTTACAGTTTTGGGTCCGGATATGAACACATCTTCCCGTGAGTCTCCCCTCATATCGGTCACCCCAAGAAAGGGCCTTCTGTCTTTAATATCTGAATGGATGTTTTGGTCATGTGTTTATGTGATGGCAGTAAGAGTGTGGAGTACAGCCAGCAGACCATGGAGGAGGCTCTGAAGAAAGTTGAGCAGATGGAGGCTAATCTTGGAGGAACTGAGATCCTGCAGCCCCTCAAACATATTTACAGCCAGCCCTGCATTCCCAATCAGCCAAGACAGGTAACACACACAGTCTGACACTTTCCTGGTTATGGCTCATGTTGGGGATGATCTGCTCATAATAATGTTGGTGGTTCGATCACTGGCTGCACACCAGTGTGTTCTTGAGCCCCAATGCACATGATGCAGAGTGAGTATGTGTGCGAGTAAATGCTTGATAGAAAGTGCTTGGATATAGAAAAAGATCCTGGAGCCCTTCAAACGTACTTACAACCAGCCCTGCATTCCCAGTCAGCTTAGACAGGTAACACAGACACTGGCTTACATTCATTTACTGGAGACTTTAGAAACGTTAGCTAGAGAAAAGTGCTTTGACATAGAACAAAGTGCTTGTATTCACCCATTTTTGTGACTATGTGAAA
>NW_024583397.1:88654-90149 GCF_018398535.1 Haplochromis burtoni
ATGGGGAGCATCTGGTCATTATTTTTTTCTCTAATAGAAAACAGTTAATAATACACAGACCTAATGGTGTTTGTCTAGTTTTAAACATGTTTCACTTTTTCTAATCTTATTTTTACTTTGGATTAGGGGTATCATAATATCTAATAGTATATGATTACTGATCACAAACATTTAGACATGACAGAGGAATCTCAGTCCGCAGTTTCTGGGAAATCAAGGAGCCATTTTTTGACCTCAAGTGAAAAAACTACTGTGCAACAATCTGCCATTTTGACTGTAAAGTACATGAAGAGCACACAGCTTGACCCACACAGGTACCTCTCCAACAGCAACTAATTTGTGCCCTCAGTGCCTCTTTTTGTAAAGCGTGACAGTCATAGTGTTTGTTTAGAGAAGAAAACATAGTCTGTCTGACCTTTTAGAGGCAAATCTGTCAGAAGCAAAAAGGAATCTATGCAAGATGCTGTTTCGACTCCTTTAGCCTGATAACTGGGGTTAAGTAGAGAAAGACGCAGCACATCTGTCTGGACTATTGGTCACCATCCTCTGTCAATGTGAGTGATATAAACAGAAAATATAGCACAAAGGTAAGTGGTAACTTTATTCCATAATAGATCTTGAAATTATAGCCACTGGCAATACTGCTTCATTATCTTTTAAAAGCATTTTTGGACTTACATAGCAAAATAACACCTACATTTTACAGTAAGTTCAACACACTTATCTATGTTTATCAGATTCTCTTTAAAAATCTTAAAATTTCTTTTTGCTTTCTTAATATTGTCTCCATGAAGCCCAGTGACACAAATCAATAGATCAAACTACAGTCATGTCTTTAAGACATCAAAGAATCTATTTTGGCTGTAGCTTAACCAATGAACCAATACCACCTCGTTAATGTCAATTGGTCAGCTGGTTTATTTCTTGAGTTGTAATTGGTCCACTTGGAAATTCTCTTTTTCTGTTTCCTTATTTATTTATTTTTTTTCTTTAAACATTAACTGTTGGACATTTTGCAACAACCCTGATGAAGGCCACAAGACAAAACACGTTGTTCACTTAATAAAGTTGTTCCATAGTGCTATAAGTGACGCAGGAGACTTAACGCCACCAGATCTTTGTCCTTCTCAATGCTCCTGGGAAGCAGGTGAAGTTGTGCCAGAAATATTTGTTGCTATCAATGTTCACCAGTGTCCCGTGTTATTGCCATTTGTGGATAATGGCTTTTACTGTGGTTCGCTGGAGTCCCACAGCTTTACAAATGGCTTTCAACACTGACAGATCTAATTACTTTGTTTCTCATATGTCCCTGAATTTCCTTGGATCACAGCTTGATGTCTGTCTTTTGAAGATCTTTTGGCCTACTCCACTTTGTCATGCAGCTCCTATTTAAGTGATTTCATCATTAAGAACAGGTGTGGAAGTAATCAGGTTCAGAAACTGAACTCAGCTTTCCAAAGATGTGATACACAGCAGATCATTTCTGGGCCATATA
>NW_024583397.1:91131-91931 GCF_018398535.1 Haplochromis burtoni
ATTTAATAGCTTTACTTTGAACTACAGCAAGGCTGTGAAGAATCCTGGAGCCAGTTTTGATCTGATATATCTTTTAATTGACATGTTAACCAAATATTTAGCACTATTTTCATTTATTTGTGCAAGATGTCTAAAACGAGAAACATCCTGTCTCAAAGTGATGCTGAGAAATTTGTTAATGAAAAAATTAGAGCATTTATTGCTTTAGGTTGGACTATTGTAATTCATTATTATTCATCACTGCAAAAGCTCCACAAAAAAAACTTCAGTTAATCGAAAACACTGCAGCGAGAGTACTAAAAGTACCAACTCTCACTCTCTCTCACACTTTCTCAAGTGCACACACACTCACTGACTCTGTCTGCCTCCTTCTCACCCCCAAACAGTCTCAACAGACGATTGTCTCTCCATGACCCTGGTTCTGCCAAAGGTTTATTCTTGTTTAAAGAGAACTTTTCCTTCCTCCTGTTGCCAAGTGCTTGCTCATGGGGAGCATCTGGTCATTATTTTTTTCTCTAATATTTTTAAGCTTATATCCAAATTTAATTAAATTAACTGGCTAATTGCAAATTATAATAATTTATACTGCCTATCAAAGTGACCCTGGGGTTTTTTGCTAAGCTGCAGCCTTTCTTTACTGTAACTCCTGTTTAAAACTATTTTAATTATGTCTATATCCAAAACAAATACCACAACACTGAAGTCTAGGAAATGGGTCCAGTTTTTGTTTCAACTGAAGCACAGCTCAGGGATCTCTTAAGCTGATTTATTCTTTTTGTACTTCTCAAAGTACGAAAAAA
>NW_024583398.1:0-2103 GCF_018398535.1 Haplochromis burtoni
AGAGAGATTTTATTGCTGTCCTTTTTAAATGTGTCCAATGGGGCTGTAGAACCGCTTGCCTTTTTAGCAGGTGGTAAATCAAAATGTTATTCCATTAAAACCCTTAATGCGTTCAGCATCTCTTTTTATGCTGTTTTTTATTGTTTATAATTACCACAAGATGTCGCCAATAGCTCATGGCGATTAAACGGGGGAGGGGGGAGGGGGGGGTCTGTTCGACGCTCCTCCCTTTACAGCGGGTTTGTAATTCTTTCTTTGTCACAGCAGTAGCAGAAAATCCTCCCTGTATTTAAGGGCAATAGACTGGACGTACTCTTATCGCGCAATGTTACCGTCTGTGTGATTTTTTGTCTAATTAACTTGGTTAGTAGGATATGACGAGAATGCTACAAGGGACTATTTTCCGGAACTGGATTTATTATTTGTCCCTTGTATTTTACATATGGAGTGAAGCGGCGGCACAGATTGTGTATACTATTACGGAGGAGTCGAGCCCGGGTACCAGTGTGGGAAATTTGGCAAAGGATTTACATCTAGATGTTAATGAACTGGAAGCCAGAGGTTTTCAAATTTCAGGACCTAATACGAGGTATTTCCAAGTAAACGTTAAGACGGGAGTACTGTTGGTGAAAGACAGAATAGACCGAGAGGAGCTATGTTCTCGAAATGTGAAGTGCTCACTGGAAGTAGAAGCCATTGTGAGCTCCCCGCTGAATCTATATCGATTCGAGGTTAAAATTTTGGATGTAAACGACAATGCGCCCTCGTTTCGGATACCGGAGGTTGTTTTGAACGTCTCCGAGTCAGCGTTTCCTGGTGAGAAATTCGCTCTCCCAAAGGCATTTGATGCAGATGTCGGAAGTTATTCAGTGAAGAGCTACAAGCTGAGCCAAAATGAGCATTTCACACTGGATGTGCAGAATGTTGGAGAGCCCACTATGTCTGCTGAAATGGCACTGCATAAAACCTTAGACCGCGAGAAACAGGCTGTTATCAAATTAACACTGACGGCTACAGACGGAGGAAAACCTCCTAAATCAGGGACGTTATACATCACCGTTAATGTGCAAGACGTCAATGACAATATTCCAGAATTTGACAAACCCCTGTACAAAGCCACAGTGGTCGAGAACACGCCGCGCGGTGCAAGCGTAATTTCCGTGCATGCTCGAGATTTAGATGAGGGTCTTAATGGAGAAATACAATATTCTTTTATTAACCAAGACAATGATAACGATGTCGACAAATTTGCCATTAATCCCATAACAGGGGAGATTACAGTAAATGGGGAGCTGGACCACGAAAAACACAGTGCAGTTGAAATTCGAGTCCAAGTGAAAGACAAAGGGCAAAACCCAAGAGCATCTCATTGTAAAGTTCTCATTGAAATCACAGATATTAATGATAATCCACCAGAAATTACAGTTACATCTTTAGCCAACATGGTGAGGGAGGATGCACCCCTAGACACAATGGTTGGGCTTTTAACGGTGAAGGACTATGACGCAGACAAAAATGGCATCGTTCAGGTTAGAGTACTTGATTCTGTGCCCTTTAAAATTAAGAACACATATAAGAATCATTACTCTTTAGTCGTAGACGGAACTCTAGACAGAGAACGGGCTTCTCAGTATAATTTAACAATAATGGCGACAGATGAAGGGCTACCGCCTCTTTCCAGCACGAGCGTGATTACGGTTCACGTTTCTGACGTTAATGATAACGCACCGCGTTTTGCAGATCCTGTGATAAACATTTTCGTAAAAGAAAACGGTCCAGTCGGCGCTGTTATTTATAGCATGAGTGCAGATGATCCTGATGTAGACGAAAATGCAAAAGTAACATTTCAAGTCACACATAATAACAAACCCAATGTTATAGGGTCAGTTATTAACGTGAACTCTGAGACTGGAGATATAATCAGCCTGCAGTCGTTTAACTACGAGGAGTTAAAAACTTTCCACTTTAAAGTTCAGGCCACAGACTCTGGTGTTCCCCCACTCAGCAGCAACGTCACTGTCAACGTTTTTATCCTGGATGAAAATGACAATAATCCAACAATCCTCGCGCCATATTCTGAGCATGGCTCCGTTAACAGTGAGA
>NW_024583398.1:2782-25877 GCF_018398535.1 Haplochromis burtoni
TATAAAATCGAGTATTAAAATCGCTTACTGCTCTATCTGAAGGCGTTTGGTATGAGACATTATTATGAGCACTGTCCTTGGTGCTGAAATCATGGGCGCCCGTTAGAACTATTTTGCAATATTTACTGCATCACCCTACACTGGGGTACATAGCCATTTAAAACATTAGAAATTTAAAAAAAAATCTATATAATTATTATATTGGTTAATACAAAGACGATAAATAGACTAATAGCGTAAATTAAGCAATTAGACTACATTGCATTGCAGAAGGAATTCGTTTAAAAGCTCACGAGAGCCGAAGAAGTCTAACGTGGATACAGGAAGTCTTACTGTTGGTGTTGTGTGGAATCTCAGCACAACAATAACATTCAGTGTACTCACTCCATTCTCAATGCAGTGCTCCGACTCGGTACGAAGGGAGCGTTCACTGACCATATACATTTTAATACCGGTTTTGCCACAGTTTTTAGGGGTTTCACGAGAAATTACGGGATCAGGATCTAGCAGGACCTTATCCATAACAAAACACGTGAACAATGATATCATAGTCTCCGCTACCGACGTGGGCTTTTACTAAATCGGTTGCTAGCACCCATGTTACGAAAAACTAGCCAGAAGAACAATAGTAACAATATTCACAATCTATGGAGCTTGAAATGTCATTTCTAACGTTGTTTGCTCATTCACAACAGGTAGACAGATAGCCACAGCAGCTGCAAAAGGGATCAAAAATCTATTTAAACATAAGACAACTGATATGCCGTAAACAGCTTTGATTTGAGAAAAAAAAATGCTTATTTGAGACTTCGCTGCTACCAAAGAGAGCAAAGAGAGTTTTAACACACTTACTGTTTTCTTGGAGTAGAAAGTGATTTTGCAGAGGTGGTTGTGATGAGTTACTGTCCTGACAAGTCTGAAGCAATCTTCTGATAATCCATCATAGTTCGTGGTCATTCGGTTACTAATGGAAGCAAAGAGGAAACAAAAACTTATCGGAGGAATTGAATGAAGCAGAAACTCGACTGCTTTTTTCTGTCATGCAGAGAAACTATTCTCCGTGAGCGCGAATACAGTTCGTATGTGACATTTTTAAAAACTTCTTCGCTTGGCAACACCAGGTTAGCAGAGCAGAGCTGACCGGCACTGAGCTCAGTGCTGCCGCTGGTGGCTCCAAACTGTATTGCAGCCATTCTCTAAGCTAATACTATTTAGAAATTCAGTTTAGCTCAGTAACTCCTGCTTCTGTGTGTATATTTACTTTTATTCCACTCAGTTTAGTTCCATTTGAAGATGTACCCTGTCCTGCTTTATGGCTTTTCTATAATTAAGATTTGGCTATAGACTCAAATCAAAAGCATTTTGATTTCATGATTTTGCATTACCCAAACAGATCGAAAAGGGTGATGCTTTTATGGAAATGTCGCTATTTTCTTATGATGATATAGATTATTATTAGCCTCATATTATTTCTTTACATCTGTACATAATGCTTAAAGAAGTTTTTAACTTAATATCTGCTTCCAGAGTGTAGTTTCAATGTTTTGGGGGTTTTTTCCGATGAGGTGTCTTATTTTGTTTTTTTGTTTTTTTGTTGTTGCTGTTTTTGCTAGGCAGTTAACAGGTAAAGTCTGTCACTCCTAGCACTATTCATCATCAATAAAACTATTTTTTAAATGTATGAAGTCAGGCCATGATATTACTATTCAGATAGTATTTTTGGCTTTTACCGTGTCTGTGACTGATGTTGCTACAAAATGAGATGCCAGAATAAGAAGACTTTAGCTGAGAATAAAGAGACAGTAGTTAGATCTAACAGCTACAGGAAAGGGACTCTGTATAGTTCTATTTGCACCGACATCAAAGTTTAAGCACTAAGTGTTACAGCTGCCTCTGCTGTAATATACCCAAATCAATTGTTTATTAAATATTTTGAAAAATTAATATGGCTACTTTTTAATGGATTAGTATGCAATGTGTTATTGCCCTCATACTGCTGTCATGCCTCCTTGCTTTAATATTATAGCTGTCAAGCTCTGCACTTGCACTCGATGAACTGTTAAACACAGTTATGCTTTTATAGGCCACTGTGATAGTTTTTTTAATAATAGATAGTCGTTTAACTTAAAAAAAAAAAAAAAAAAAAAAAAAAGGGGGCAGGGATAGCTCAGTAGGTAGAGGGGTGGGGGTTCGACTCCACTGAACGGCTACCCTGAGGTACCCCTGAGCAAGGTACCGTCCCTACACACTGCTCCCCGGGCGCTGCATTAGTGGCTGCCCACTGCTTCACTGGGTGAATGGGTTAAATGCAGAGGAACTATTTCCCTATGGGGACTAACACATACACATTATTATCGTTTAACTGTGTATATACACAATAGTATATATACTCATGAAGCAAGATCCTCTTTCCCCTCCCCCCCCCTTCCTCTTCTCTGAACAATCAGAGAATTACTGTCCATCTTTGCAGACATGTGGAGCACTGCAAATACGATCTAATATATTTTCATAAACATCCATAATGTTTGCACAGAGCCCTAATCAGCTCGTGTCAAGCAGCAAAGAAGCGCCTCGTATTCTTTGATCCCATTAGATTTTTTACATCTATTCGTGACATTTGTATGCATTTGATATCGCTGTTGCTTTAAACTGGTGGAATATGTTCAGATAATGCAAGTTACGTTTGGTAGTACACTGTGTAACGCCGGATCCGTGATCCTTTGAGTCACTGAGACGGTATGACCTCATTTCAGGGAGTGGTTCAGCCCAAACAAGCGTGGCCTGATCTGTCAAAACTCCGTTCGTTGGCTGGCTCACCGTGAAGACGACTGATCCAGGGTTTTCCCTCCCTCTTTTTCAAATCTGTTAGACACAATTTGAATACTGTGAGCGACTAGTATGGGCTGTGCAACTTATAAGTGGGTCAGCGTGTGATTTAAATATGACAGTGCTATGTGACTTAACCTGGGATTTGTGATTGCGTTGCTCTGTGTGCGACACAGTCTCTGCTATATGCACAAACTCTCTGCACAACGTGGATCCTGAAAAAATGGTAAACGGTAAACGGCCTGTATTTGTATAGCACTTTACCTGGTCCTAAGGACCCCAAAGCGCTTTACACTATACACAGTCATCCACCCATTCACACACACATTCACACAATGTCTGAAGCTGTCTCTCTGCGGTAAAGGAATCCACTAGCTTGTGTGCTCTGTATGCTGCAGCTCTCTGTGAATGTGTATGAGAGAGGAAGAGATGGGGGGAGGGGCAGGTAATTTTCCGCTACTCGTTGCAGTGGCAGTAGCGGCAGGGAGCTTCAGTACCGATCGAGGTATCAGCTCCGCTAGGCTCAACCCCCCCTCCCAACTCGGCTCTGCGGCTGGGCGGGGCCGACAACACCTAGTGTCAATCACAGCTAAATCGGTTGGTTGGGGCATAGGCTGAGGATGAGGAGGAGAGGCTTTTATCCAGGCAACCATCAGAACATTTATCTGTACTCCCTGGTGCTCCAAAATCTATTAAATTATTGATTTTGAAGTACATTATCGTTGTCGAAGCTAAGCATTTATGGCTTGCAACATGACAACAACTCATGCCTGATGAGTTCAGCAGTTGGATAGAAGGCATTACAAAGAAATGCCCTCACCTCAGTTATAACACAGGGTGACTGACCAGCACAGATTCATTCATTGTTCTTTATTGTTCTCTCTTTGTCTGTATGTCACCTTGTTCTTTATTGTTCTCTCTTTGTCTGTATGTCACACAGACATACATCTTATGTAGCACTTCCTGTTTGTCTCCTTTGCAAGGGTGTGTCCTTTGTGACAGAGTGAGGTTAGTGCTGCCATCTGTGGTTACCATGACGACTGTTTGAGCCATAATGAAATGATGAACTAGTCTGTTTCCAGCGAGCTGCCAGTATACACCCGCCCCCACCCAGGCATCCTTCCCAGCATGTGTTACGTAGATGCAAGCACAAAGCAAACATGGTGGATATGTTGAGAGAAACAGAGACAGAGGAAAGGGAAGGATGCAGTCCAAAGATGCAGTGCTTCTGCAGCACAAATGCCTAGTCAGAAAAATTAGGGAACAAAGCGAGTGAGGGAAAAGTGTGTGAGATTAGAGAATCTGTTCCAAAATAGGACAGGATTTTGAAGGAAGTCACATGCAGCAGCACAGACAAGAGCCTTGAGTGTGAGATGGTGAAAAGAAACGGGAGTTTGTGAGGATGTGATGGACAAAAAAAAGCACATATAATAAATGCCCTGCAGCTAACTGAGAACATCACAAGCTTACAATTGGTCACAGATAAAAGGAAGAACTTATCACCACCCCTCCCCTACTCACCCTCTTCCGCTAACCCATCTTCCCCACATGCTCCCTCTTAGTGGCATTTGGATGTTTTTCACTGTCGTTAGATTAGCTTTGTCATGCTCAGAACCATGGCTTCCATCCTCCCATATGGGAAGGATGGAAAGCCAGGGCATCCTGAGAGGGAAGTATCCAAAGCCTGCCTGCATTTTCTGATAGCTTTGTTCAGTGCCACAAGGAAAATCTGTTTGATTTATGCACAGCCTGAATCAGGACAACCAAGAACCCTTGGAGGGTCCCACAGGGATGGATTGGTGTCCTCTCAAACCCTTTATTTTTTAGAAAAAGGTACGCAAGGGATCATACCCAGAGAATGCCTTTTACACGCACTTACTGTGTCCACCTGAGCAAGAGGATTGGCTTATCATGGGACTTTTGTTTTGAAGATTTTATAATGGGAAAGTTCTTGAGCACAGGGGAGAGAAAGCATGAGAATTCAACTCTGTCACAGTGTGATAAGCCCATATATTCAGCAGTAGCACTCATCAGCCTTTGCTTTTTGTATTTTTGCATTTTATAAAAAACACACAGCACAAGCATGTGTGTGTTTGTGCGTGTATGTGTGTGTGTGCGTGAGTACGCGTGTGCGTGAGTACGCGTGTGCGCGTGTGCACGTGTGCGCGTGTGTGCGCGTATGTGTATTTTGAAATCATTTTAATTATGTATGTGTGAGATTGGCATTCTCTGCATTGCTATATCTCATTTTACCTCTGCAGGGTGCCTTTGCTTTATAGCTTGCTTTTTTCCATTGAGGTCACTATACTGAAAATGATAAAGAAAATGACTGCCACTGCAGCTTGACATCTGTGCCCTTGCTCCCTCCCTCTCTCTCAAACACATGCACACTCATATATGGGATTAGACTCTAGTGCTTTGGCTTAATGAAAAAGCCTGGGGTTGGGCGGTGGGGCGATAGTCACGTGTCCTACCCTTGTACTACCAGTGTATTCCAACAGAGGGACCAATTTCACTGTCTTTTCCACCTCTATTCCCTCCTGCCCAGATTTCCTCTTCCGCTTGGGGAAGGTTTAAATGTGTATCACTAATGACCTTGCCTTTTAACCTTCCTTTTTTTACTAAGACAGCAAATGTGAAAAATATCCTAAATATACTGTTTTGTTTTTTAATTTAATCAGTTGAACAAGATATTCCTTTACTCACTTCCTCTGTGTTAAGGGTGTATAAAGGCTTCTTAAAAGAGCTGTTTGCCATATTTATTTCAGAACATTTTAAAAATTCATGACAGACATCTGCTCTATTTTTTCTTCTCACCTTCTATGTGAAGAAGCATTAAGAAAAATGAAAATCTTATAAGTGTTTGTCTCCGTCTGCAAATACTAATACAGTGTGACTGCTGTCATATTGCACAAAGAGACTTCAAAGCAAAGCTTTGCACCATATGAATTTGCCCAGAATAACATAGATTTTAATACTTTAGGATTTCTTTCTCTCACAGTGGCATTACACTGGGGAGCATTATGGTCGAATTTTTTGTTAATAAAGTCTGCAATGCGATCAGCTGTGGCCAAGCTTTTTAATTGCTTCATGCAGGAGAGCTAACAAACATACAACATCACAGTTGTATGTGAGATCTCTGTCATGAGATCTCTGTCTTTGGGTTCTCTCAGCTCCTCTTTTATACCCTCACAAAACAACTCTCTGTATCTCTTCAGTTGCGACAATTGATTATCCCACCTGGGCTGTTGCTGGATAGGGAGGACTCCCACTGTCTTCTTGGGAGTTTTCTCTTCAAAGCAAAACAGTTAGCACATAACACAGTTGAGCATAGCAAAGCAGTTATACTAGGTGATATTGACACACACATGTCCTTCACCTAAGAAATAAAAGGTTATACAAAATTCTACAGTGAAATTCTAAGCACCTGAATCTAAATGTGAGAATAAACTTGAATTTTTCCAATTACAATGTCCTGAACTTTATTAGAGAACCACTAGTTAGGCCTAAGAGTTTGCATGCACCGATTTTCTAGTGAGGTCATATTGTCAATGATACTTTTCTGGCATTTAAAAAAAATATGAGAGAACAGACAGATCAACAGATCTTCTGACATCCCTTCAGACACAGCCATGTTATTATACAGTGGTATTTTCCTTATAAATGCCTACAGCCACAAATGCCCTTTAAATTGGAATGACTGCCTTTGTTTGTATGTGTTCACGGAGGGAATGATGCAAGGACTTATACTTAATGATTGCCCAATTGTGACAATTTTCTATGAGGGTCTCTGTTGTCAGCTCTAACTCACTAAAATGGGGTGTGCCTTAAAAAAAACTCTTAGGGCAAGTAATATGAATGGTTTTTAGAGTACCCGCTTACAGTAGTAATGAGGTTGAAGAGAATGTTATTAATATCATGATCATCTTGCATAATTGATGTAATGGGGCTCTTAATATTCTGCTGCAATAAAAGGAACAAAGGCAAAGTCAGAATATTTCTCTTGTCACAAGCTCGCACGTTGAAAACTGCACGTCACGAAACGCGTAAGAACCCAGTATCTCCCTCAGCCAGTCATCAGCTGGAACAGCGGCTGCCGGACAGAAGCGCAGCTTGAGACAGTCCAGATTGGAGATTGCAGAAGGTGTGAATATTTAAGGAGAAATAAATGAAAAAATAGATGAGAACCGAACCTTTGATAACCTGTGATTTTTAAAAAAAACTGCGCAAACTGCAGTAAAGGGAAACACAAATGAGCCAATTAGCGCTTTGAAATCAGTATTTGTTTAGGCGTGACAGGCGTCTGTTTGCAGGTGGGACATTGTTGATAACTTTATCTGCAACACCCATGAGTGAAAAAAGAAAGAAATAATCTAGAGCTCAGAGGCACGCAATTAACGCTGAAACAGATGGGCGTATATGAAGCAGGAATGAGTATTAGACAGCTGTAGAAAAAAAATGCGCTGGGCGAGGAGGGCGGAAAGGAATGTAAAAGATCGGTGCAGAGAACACGTGTAAATTCAGCTCTGTGTTTGTTGTTTATAAGATAAACGTCGTCTCTCTCTATTTTTGTATCATTGCCAGACTCGAAGGTTTAAACACCCCAGCGGGAAAATCTGCTAAATGTCACGGTTAGTGTGGCAGACCCATATAAACCCAGTAATGCTGCTCGCTCTGTTGATAATGCACATGTAGAAATCCACGAAGGATTTAGCACTAAAAATAATAATATTCAAATGACGTAATGTGAAAACACATTTTTTAACAGAACGTCTGACTTTCGCACATAACATTTGCCTGCTTCTCCAATTACGCCACCTATTCGTGTCGCCTTGTATCCGTTCATCCACTAGCAGCATCCCAGTGAGTCACTGTCTTCTCTTTGTCTCCCGAGATGCCAAACGCTGTCATCGCCGTGGGCAGACCAGGCGTGGGTGACAGTGGCAGAGCACCAAGGAAGAGAAAAGATTATGTGGGCGGTAGACGCTCATCTTGGCCCAGTGGCCGTGTTGAAGAGGATTCGGGGTTTCACAAGGCCAAATCGTCACAACGAATAACTTTACACAAGTTAGTGTTTAAAGAGTGTGAACAGATCACATTAGCACTTTTTAGATATCGGTACTCTACTGGATGCATCACCGAATTTGCTGAAAATTACTTTTATTCTTGGTGGGCTTCACCAGGACGTTTCAACACGAATCTCTGTTAGTCGTCAACCAAACACGTGACAAAAGCGTCCAATACTGTCTGTCCTTTTGATTCGCGTTTGGCCCAAGGCTCCAGTTAGCTTCAGTTAACGTGTATACTGGGAACCAGAGGTGAGCAGATCAAGCCAAATATCATACTGATTCCAACTGGTATTGGTATCAGATCCATACTAGCGCGATAGGATCGATACTTCTCATCTTCTAAGCTCAGTAAGGGGCTGCTTATGTGGGTTAAAAAAAACACCACGTAAAATACACACTGCTCTTCCCGATATAAATTGCCTTTATAGGTTAGAAATATCGGTCTCAGTACTGTTATTGGTAGTATTGACATTTTTTTACTTGGCATTGGATCGATACCAAAATATGCAGCATTGAACTGCGCTACTGAGCACCGAGCTAGCAAAGTAATTTAAGGGCACCCCGCAAAAGATGTTAACGTTACCACCTGCTACACATGCGCAATTTAATCCATTTAATTTAATGAATGAAACTTAACTTAACTTGGTGTAGCGTTTTAGTAGCTGCAAGATTTATGCGCTATTAATTGAGGACGTGATGCTGATAACCGAGGGAAGGCGTGCATGTTGACAAGAATCCTTCTAACGCTTTAAGTGCTTCACATCTGTACTGCCTATTAGGGGAAAGCCCTGCCTTGTCTTTATGCAGATGTGGAATAGGTTAACATCTGGAGCATTTGCCTGTGACCCGGTTAGTCTGGTCACCATTTAACAACGTTATTATGTCATGTGCTTTTTCTTTTATGTGGGACTGAACCAGTTCTAATGGCTCTGCAGCTGTGGTGTTAAAGTGCAAAGCATTGTCAGCTGTCACTGAAGGGCAGAGCGGTATCATGAAGGAACAGAAATGTGTTTGTTCTGACAGAAGTCACCTGTCTCGCAGCACTTAATACGTGATTAGGACGGGGTTAAAAAGACAAATCGTGGTCAGTTTACCCGTCACCTCCTCTTACCCCCACTGTATTTTCTGTGATATAAAACTGAAGTTAATAAAGCCCTCTTTATATTGAACAAATACACTTAATATTGTGTCACACCTTTATGTGGATCCCTTCCTAAATTGGTGCATTTATGTGTTTCTTTTATTCCAAAACACATCTCTTTTCGTTGGAGTAAAGCGTTTTTGTGTTGTTCTGGATTTGCATCAGCGAGGAAGTCTAATTTCCAGGCTGCTTCATAAATCAGTTTCCCAGCACACAATGAAAAGGGCGGTGGCACTCACAAAAAAAGAGGGAAAACGATTCTGTTCATTTCTTCGAAATCAGTACACAGATGCCGCTGCAGGTTTATCTTGATTTGTAGATAGACATATCGATAAAACTACCGAGGTCTGGTCTTTTGAAGTTTAATTTTATTAGACGGTGTTTGATTATTTTTGTCGGAGGTGCTGAAATGCAGTCAGCGTCGTTTGAGCGAGAAGCTGGCCCTCCCCCTTTGCCCACAGACAGCATCGCCACATCGCAGAGAGAAAGAGAGGGAGAGAGCAATAGGCGGCATCTGTGAAAGGAGACAGGCTTGCTGGAGGGATAGATTCGTTTAATAACACCACTCAGACAGACAAAGCAAAATATGGATGCGGAGGAAAATTTTTCATTCATGCAGGCACCTGTGAAGATGCGGTTTTTATCCTGCACATAGTCGGAGTTATGCGCGGTCTGTTCCCTCGTTTTTAATGAGGCGGGTGGGGACCAACAGTAAGCTGAAAAGGCGGAAAGATTTCTCCAACCCGTCCGCAAATTCTGCCTGCCTGCGATGGCTGTGACGGCGCGATGCTGTTACAGTGTAAAAGGGAATGTGCCTTTTTCTTTATATTTGGTTATCGTCGTACTCAGTGGCCTTACAAATGCACAAATTCGATACTCCATTCCAGAGGAGCTGGAGAACGGAGCACTGGTAGGTGACATTGTCCGAGATCTGGGTCTGGATCTAAGAAAACTTTCCACTCGACGCATCAGAATTACATCGGACAGTGGACGGAGATATTTCACCATAAACCACAAAACTGGGAAACTGGTGGTGAGTGACCGCATTGACCGAGAGACATTTTGTGAATTCAGTGGCACCTGTTCACGCAGCCTTGAGGTAGTATTAGAGAATCCGCTTGAGGTGCACAACGTGGAGGTTGAGATTTTGGACGTGAACGATAACGCGCCGCAGTTCCCTCGAGATGAATATCAGCTTGAGGTGTCCGAGTCCGCTGTGCCCGGGTCTCGTTTCCACATCGAAGGCGCTCAGGATGCAGATGACGGCTCCAACTCTGTGAAGCAGTATCGACTCAGCCCAAGCGAGCACCTCACTCTAGACGCAATTAAAGCCTTCTCTAATAATAAGCACATTGAGCTCATTCTCAAAAAGTCCTTTGACCGGGAGCAGATGCCCTCTCATCAGCTTATCCTGACAGCAATGGATGGAGGCACCCCACAGCGAACTGGCACGGCCAAAATTAATGTCCGTGTGCTCGACGCTAATGACAACTCGCCCACATTTGACAACTCTGTGTACAAAGTAAAACTGTCTGAAAACTCTCCAAAGGGTGCACTTGTAATCAAGTTAAATGCAACAGATCCCGACGATGGCTTAAATGGCGAGGTTTTTTACTCTTTCAGCAGTTACACGCCAGAAAGAGTCAGACAGATGTTTTCTATGGACACAGACACAGGGGAAATTAGGGTAAAAAACAACATAGACTACGAGGAGACAACCTCTTATGAAATGTATATACAGGCAATGGACAAGGGGCCAGCCCCCACAGCAGTACACTGTAAAGTAGTTGTAGAAGTTTTGGATGTCAATGACAACATTCCTGAGATTGTACTGTCTTCACTCTCCAGCCCTGTACGTGAAGATGCCCGGGCTGACACAGTGGTAGCATTGATCAGTGTGATTGACCGTGACTCTGGACCAAACAAGCAAGTAACCCTGGAGATCATGCCCAATTTGCCTTTTAGGATCAAGTCCTTCCGCAATCACTATACTATTGTCACATCAGCTTTCCTGGATCGTGAAACCATCTCATCCTACAATGTCACAGTCAATGCTGTGGATGGAGGCACACCACCCCTGTCATCTCAGATGACCTTTAAAGTGGATGTTGCAGATGTTAATGATAACCCACCTCGTTTTGAACAGACGTCATATACTGTTTATATTACAGAGAACAATGCTCCTGGTGCATCTCTCTGTATTGTTAAGGCCACAGACGCTGATGCTGGAGAAAATGCACGGATCACCTATACCGTCCTCAATGACAACAACCATGGCATCCCTATCGCCAGCTATGTCAGCATCAAACCTGATAAAGGTGAGGCCTATGCCCTGAGAGCCTTTGACTTTGAGAAGCTGCGAGAGTTTCACTTTCAGATTAAAGCCCAGGACAACGGTGTACCTCCCCTCAGTCGTGTGGCCACAGTTTATGTTTACGTTATGGATCAGAATGATCATGTGCCCAGGATAGTGTACCCACCTGCCAATGGAAGCCGCACTATGGAGACACTAATGAAGAACGTTGAAGCAGGAGTGTTGGTTAGCAAGATTACTGCATGGGATGGTGATGCTGGGCAGAATGCTTGGTTACTTTATTCCCTGGAGCAGACCAACACAGATGTTGATCTGTTCAAGGTGCATGAGTACACAGGTGAGATCCGCACCACACGGCGTGTCATAGAAGATAACTCCACCTCCTTCATTCTGACTGTACTGGTGCGCGATAATGGACTACCCCCACTCTCCTCCACCGCTACAATCTATGTACATGTGTTGGAGTCCCCTCCAAAGTTGGCACCTGAAACCAAACGCATCATCAGAGCTGACAGTGGCCTAAAGCTTTCCAGTGTCACTATCTACCTCATCATTGCCTTGAGTGCCACAACCTTTGTATTCCTGGTCACTATCTTTGTGCTGGCAATTGTGCGATGCCATGCCTATTGTACCCAGCCTGGCTCCTGTTGCCCTTGTTGTGTGTCCAAGAAAAATGTGCCAGAAGGAGGCGCTACAGCAGCTGGAGGTGGGGGCGCAGCAAGAGCTGCAGGTGGAGGGCAGCAAGCCAACAATGTGGCCCTGCGACGCGACCTCAAAGTGGAACCACATTATATTGAAGTGCGGGGAAACGGGTCTCTCACCAAAACATACTGTTACAAGACATGCCTGACTGCCACATCAGGAAGTGACACTTTTATGTTCTACAACACTGGACGGCCGCATAGTGGCACTTGGGGTTCAGGCTACGTCACCAGTCACAGTGGACAGAGCCAGATATTTGTACGGCGTCTCAGTATGCCAGATGCAACAGCAATTCAGGTGTGTTTGTGGTCTGATCTCTGTGTTTGTTATTTTAGATTTCTTTAGCACTAAATGAAGCACACCATAAAAAGAAAATTCTCAGGGTTTTCTCTTTGGCAGTGTTTTAGCAGTGGGGCTGTGGGGCTGTGGGGCTGTGATGTTTTAAAAATATATTGCATGGTGCCACTCCCTGTGATTGGTTAGTTCTCTTCGTCTAACTTTGTCTGCTAGGATGAAGAAATTGTTTTCATCATGATGTTAATGCACATAGTTTTCATCTTCACATTCCTTATCTTTAGGTGTTGCATCTTGATAATGGTTTGGTATGACAACGTGGATTGCTTCTCTAGATTGTGTTGTTATTTGAGTGAATGGGTGCTAACGTTTTTAATTGAATATTTGGTAGACTACATATTGTTTTTCCCTGTGTCACAATGTTTGATGATTCACGGTTTAAAATTTTGAAGTGTGTCTGTCCTTCACAGTAAACACTGAGTCTGTACATCAAGGTGCAAATCCTCCTCTCACTCACTGTATCTTTCTTTCCCTTTACTTATTTTGTTTTCAAAACAAACTGGTAGATTTAGCATTGCTTGTTCACCTGTGACCCCACACAGCCTGTGCTGTTTGTCTAAGGTCATCTTTGTGCCACAGTATTCAGTAGTTTTAGAGGGCAATAGGTGGTCATCTCTAAAGACAGAAAAAAGGAGACAGAGAATCTGTGAAATAGTGCAGTTTGCCAGCTGTAAGAGCCCCCAGTCCCACTGCACCAAAATATCCGCTTCTGGTCACGTACTTCTTTGGTACTAAAGAATAAGCCGGGCTCTGGGAATTAGTAAAGAATACAGAAATGAGGCAGAGACTGAGTTTCATTCAGCATAGAGCTTCATTTTATACATTTATTTCTTTTCTCTACTTTCTTTTTGTTATGTGGAAGTTTGAACTGTTTGCCTCATTTGTAGTTATAGTGAAACGGCATTATTTTGGATGCACATTATTATTATTTTTTTAGTAATTATGTTTATCCCAGAGCCTGTCTGAAAAGTGCAGAGAATGCAGGAGAGATTAGGTGATAAAAAGAGAGCTGGAGAAAAAGGTAATTGTTCAGCTATCACTTGAAGTGTTCCTCATTAAATGCCAGTCATGTTCGATCTTGATATGTAATTAAATGGAAGCGATGTGTTTCTCAGTGCTGTCCGTGGATTGGCTGCCTCCACACAGATGAGGCGGGGGATAAAAGGTGATTGGACACAGAGTTGATGGCGGAGGTGTGAGCTCTGTATCCATGCTAGGAGTGTTCACTCAGAAGGAGAGGGAAGAATAAAGGAAAAGGCGAGAAAATGGGAGTGCGACACTATTCCTATTCCTTAATGTATCACGTATTGTGAGGCAAGGAAATTAATATACCGAAAAACCCCATGGGAATTTTGTTTTTTCATCTTCACTTAATTCATATTCTCCCTGTCAAATGATGAAATAGGATGCGTTGATTTCTCATTCTCTTAGGTTTTTATTTCTTTGTTGTGTTTGTTTTTGTTTACATTTACTATGTGAATGCTTTAGTTTTGTGGGTTTGTTTTTCCTTAGGAGGAATACTAACTAAATTACCAACATATTTATGTTCCAGATGTTTCTATCTAATGTGTGTATAGTCTACTGTGTGTGATTTCATTTACCCCCATAAACACCATCCGGCCAGGCAGACCAGTTTCCCTTTGGCCACTGCTGTGTAGCAACAGGGCGAACATTAAGCAAAGCTGTTTAGTTCCATTTGTGGACAATCTGGTCTTATTTGTAGAGGTTATTTATTTATTTATTTATTGTTCTACCCTCTTTATTTCAATTGTTTACAAAGTAAAATGAGCAAAATAACCTGCGTTAACTGTGTATTTAATGCCAAGCTAATGTCTTTTACTTCCTTCTAAATTACTGATCTGTTCACTGATTGCTTTTTGGTGAACAATTGTCTACATATAATTAAGTTCACCTTTAGTTCCTAGTATGAAAAGATGCTACAGCACTCTATATCCCTGCAGACATTATCCTCTGTTTGAAAGACTCCAGGAGGAATACCAGGCTTCTCTCATTAAGACCAAATATTGGATTTCAAGGGTGATGAATGTCCACTGCAGACACATGGAGGTCAATGTAGCTTCAGTAGCAAGTGAACATCTGTCATATTTGAAAGGAAATGGGATTGTAAATGGGCCTCTTATGAGCTGCATGGCCAGGCAGGGGGGATTTAGTGTCCTTGGTCAGGTTGTTTTGTCTTTGTCAGTGGTTTAGGATTAGATCTGAGGAAATGCTATCTCATCTCGGTTATGTGGTTGCTGCAAACAGCCCATTTTGACGCAATTCGAGTCTCATCTTAGGAAGCTGCAAACAAACAATTAGTACTATAATTGCTTTTTTCAGGATATATGATGTTTTACCTTTGTGTCTGAAGTCTCATAATAGGATCTCATTAACAAATTGCACCACTGACAGTTAATCAGAGATTGTGGTGCTCATTTATCCCTCTTTTGTAGAATTGTCTGAGTCTAAATATAGAGGGACTTAATCTGATATCTGCCCTCCCCTCCCTCTTCCTTTCTCCACCTGTGACCTTCACTGGGCTGAACTAACAGAGGGAGGTGGGTGTAGAGTAAAATATACACTGGGCTCTTCACAGTTACCATGGTGAGATGTGTCAGACTCACTCAAGCAAATTGTGTGGCAGTGAAACTCAAGGTTTTTATCAGCGTAAACAAGACAGAACAGAAGGAACTCAAATACAGAAGAGTAGGTGGTGAATATATAGAGGCAGGGTAGAAAGGGTGGGTCTTTGGTGAGAAGGAAAAATCTAGCTGATGATACTGTCTTAAAAAAAATACTGATTAAGCATTGCTGAAAAACATGCCCAGTAATCGTCTGGGAATGGAGAGGAAGCAGAAGAGACGTTGGGTTAACAGCTGAAATTTGAGTCCATCATTAATATATAAAACGAAATAAGAGTTCTAGTGGTGATAAACACACAACTCCCAGCTGAGTCCAAGAGGACTTATTCTGTCTGTGTGGCTTCAGGTCTTTTGTGAAACACTACAGTTGGTAGGCTGCTGGAGGTAAATCTCTCAAAGTCATTTTTCCTTCAAAGTGATGGATGAGAGTAGGGAGGGAGGGGGGAAGAAACTAGTGTGTGAGGATAGGAGGCCATGAGCACACCTACATGATTCAATCCATCAGTCATTTTTCTGCAAACGAAGAGGCAAGCTATCGCTGCTATAGATTGTGGTTGGGTGCCTTAGCTTGTGTGTTAATGTGTGTGTACTGCACTAGGAGTTGTTGCCATGACTTATTAATGAGATGGTATTGGCTTTCACCTGTACTTAAGACTAAATTTCTCTCACTCTCTCTTGCAGCCCAAGGCACCAAATTCAGACTGGAGATATTCAGCCTCCCTGAGAGCAGGAGGTGTAATGCAGAGGTAAGGATCCAATTTTACTTTGTGACTTTACACTAAAAGTCTCTTCATACCTCACTAGTTTATTTCCAATGTTTGGTGAAAAACAAAAGGTAAACAAAGAAAAAAAATCATATTTTCAAGATTTAAGCCAATAATTAATTCCTGCACAGTTTTATAAATGACTGATCTGTAGTAGTTGACAAATTTTATTAATCCCTATATATGGAAGTTGCATAACCTATTCCCAAATAGTATATAGAAAAAGATTAGTGTCATATTTAAATTCTATCCGACGTAACATCTAAACATTAAATAAATGAATGCAAGCCCAAGTTAAACTTGTCTTCTTCCAAAAACAAGTTTTGCTGGTGTCATTATCCCTCCAAATATCTGCATATACAGATATTGATCTACCATGCTTCCGCATATTATGCGGAGTAATTTTAAAATAAACAAAGACCTGCAAGTACATTGGGGTTATTTACAAGTTTATTAGTTGAAGGGAGTCTGTTATTTTACTTAGAGCAGGCTGTTATTTAAACATTATCTTAGAATTGAAGCAGAAAATATATGCATAGACAATAATGTATATTTTTTTAAAAAATAGCTTTTTTCGGGCAATGATACTGAGTTGACATTGAGATCTGTTGTAAAGGGTATGGAGTTTTCCCATTCCAATGGCTACCAGGCAAAAATGTAAAATATTTAACAAAGCCTACCCAGCTACATATCAAACATTTAGCCAGGTGACGCATTTGCATTCATTAATTCCAGTAAGGATTATCTTTGTGCATTCTTCGCAGTGATGTGAGTGCTGCCTTAAGTGGAAGGATTTAATCTTAACATCACCCATTAATTACCATTTTCCACTGTACATTATGTTTATTAAACATATAGTTAAGGTAAATTTAGAGAATTTAGAGAAGTACCTTAGATTTGATTTAAGCATTTTGTTCAAATAAGCAGAAATAATTAATCTTTAATACTCTATAGGAGAAGAGAGACACAGCAATAAGAAATACACTCAGGAATTGCTCTATGTTACCATGCCCAGATGGGGACCGGATTGGAGGGTTAGAAGCAGAGAGGGGTCAGTGATGTATGAAGGGCAGTTTTTTTGGGTGGAAACATAGCTACAAGGAGACAGGGAGTGTGCTGCATGACCACGGTAGTGATCACATTACAAATTACAAAATCGAGAGTCATGCTTATGAGATGGCACCATAATTACAAACAGTTACATGTTTAATGAGGTAGGAAAGTTATCTCTATCTAACTATCTCATTTATTGCTTGACTAAATTAATCTGTCCTCATCTTACAGATGGTGGCATTTAAAAAATATCAGAAGTGTTAATGCCAAACAACTAGAAACATTGCTTAAGACACCCATGCTGAGAAACACTTTGCCTTTGTCACTTCGTCTCTCCTAAGGCCCTTGTGCATATGTATATGCATGTCATAGTGTGTATGATTAAAACAGCTCCAATCGTTATTTATACTCAGTGCTATTGTCCCACCTGTATTTGAATGGAGTGGCACATCTGTCTTAACACAGATGCAACCTGAAACACTGAATCGAGTGTTGGTTTCTTTTCATTATTCAAACATCATCTCTGTAGATAAAAATATGTATGTACTCATGTATGCGATCTGATGCCAGATTATTAACATCGCATCATCTGAGTGTCATTAATGTTCCATAGATTCCCTCATAATTACAGCGGGGATTATTGAAGTTAATGTGTCTGAGTGAAACAGTCTAACATAGTTAATCTTTCTCATGACTGACTCTCGCTGATGTGTTTCAGGTTGACTATCACTAAGCATCACGGAATTTTCATCTGTTTATACAGTATCAGAATCATATCTTGTGTGAGAAGCTTTGGATACAACACCCGAAAAACCATTTAATAGAAGTGACCTATTTCATTTTTTTAATCTAATCCCTGGGGAAAGCACATTTTCTCCTGTGTGTTATAAAAGTACGAGAGTATGAGTTAATTTTGAGATCATAGTAGTTATGAAATAAAACAATAAGTGGCTGAAAAATCCTGAAAATTGATAAGACAGTGGTTGCAGACAGTAGGAGAGGGTTACAAGGGAAATGAGAAAAAGAGACTACCATTAGGTGAAATATATACTGTCTGCCTGTTGCCACTGTAATGTGCTTTAATATTTAATCAGTGTACCCGATAATGCTGTGTTTTAGCAGCGCTTAAAATTCCATCCATCACCAAATCGCTTCTCGTCATGCATCAATGCATAATCTAGTTCTAGATGTATACTATTTTAACTGTTCACAGTATTAAAAAGAAAAGAAAACTACAATATAATCAGTTGCAAAACTTTACTTTACTACACTGGTTCTGGTTCAGATTTCTGATAGACATTAGATTTCTTGTTTTAAAACACAATCACTGACAGGTTTTAATCACAGAAAGTACTGCACATGGATATTTGTAAAAAGAAATAAATAATTTTCTACATATCTATTTTTAAGCTGATAATTGTGAGAAGAACTATAGTCAGTGCCAAAATTTGTGTGGATCAATGAATTGAATTAAAGTAGAAGCAGGCTGAGAAGCAGAATAAAACGATGCTTTAGAACAGCAAATTAAGATGGTATGTATATTTTTGTAAAATCCTTTTATATTGGCAACTGCATGCTGTGATAGCCTGCCATGGGATAATGAATCACAGGTATATAAGTGTACAGTTTAGGTGAATTTTAGGTGAATTCACCTTTGAACAGAGGCTCTCTCATCCTCCCATCCTTAGATAACAGATATTTGGGACACCTTTTAAAGACATGTAGACATAACCAAACTGTGCCCTCTTTTTTAAATAATATTTTTTTTTATTACTAAAACCACAATGTCTGAGCCAGACAGTATAATCTTCCACTTTTCAAGACAAGGCAGACACAGTGAGATTGGACAATGGTTTGTAGTAGAATTTCTGTTGTTGCTTTTTAACACTACACAGATTGTGGTGTTTTTCAGTAGAGCAGAGGGTGTTGGAGTCCCACAGAGTTGGTGTGAAAATGTAAGAACAGCCATCTGTAATCCATAATCCAGAAAATGTTGGGAAAATGTAGAGTAACTACTTTAATCTTAATCTGAATGAAGCTGTTCTGGGATTTCTGCACCATTAACCAACCCCCACTGTTATTATAGTGTGTATTAAAAGAAACATATGGAGATAGGAAAACTGAATTTTGAATCCATACCTTGGGCTGTGAAATTCAGATGTGAAATCTTAACATACTATTAGAAAAAACTTATCTTAATGGATATTGTTTATAATATGTGTGCAAAAATACTTTTGTGATCTTTAATATGCTGATGTGTGTGTGTGTGTGTGTGTGTGTGTGTGTGTGTGTGTGTGTGTGTGTGTGTGTGTGTGTTTCAGTTCAGTGCATATGGAGGAGTCCTCAGTAATGCAGGGAGCCCAGGGGGTTCTGGTTCAGAACTGGCCCACTGCTTCCAGTGCTGCTGGTAAGAATCTCTCAAGCTACTTCCACCTAGAATAAGCACAATTAATTATACCTCTGGCTAAAGATTAAAAATTAAATATACATATACTGGGAGGTTTCCATGATACACATAGTGCTAGTTTAGTCCAGAAAGTCTAAAACAATGCTCAATGATTCTGTGTCAAGCACAATTCTTGACACAGGTTCATACAGTTATGATGGAAATTTCTGTTAATAAAGTATGCAATGCAAACATCCCAGTTCTACAGTCACGAGAGCTCTGTCCTTGGGATGTCTCAGCTCCTCTTTTATACCTTGACAAAACAACTCTCTGTATCTCTTCAGTTACGACAGTTGCTTATCTGACCCAGGTTGTTGCTGGGCAGGGAGGACTCGGACTATCTTTTTCCAGGAAGCACCTGGGCTGGTCTTGAGCATAGCAGTTGAGCATAGCTAAGCAGTTACACCAGGTCATATTGACACACATGTGTCCTTCACCTAAAAAATAAAAAATTCTAAAATGAAATTCTAAGCACCTAAATATAAATGTGACAATAAACTAGAATTTTTCCCATTACAACATGCAGTTAAGATTGTCATACACCAACAACAGCACATCATTTAAAGCTTATCAAGGAGTGTGTACAGTGGTTATCAAATACAGGACTGTAATAAAATGATCAAGACAGAGATACCATCTACAAGACTGCCTGACCATCTCCTACCGCTTCCTGCTGCCAAAGGGAAAGGAAATGACATGTGCTAGGTAGGTGGAGATGGATATCTCTGCTCTCTTGTAGCAGGAAGAGAAAAAAATTTAGAGAAGGAGAGGAAGTGAAAGTGACAATAGCTGATTGAATTATCAGCAAGACGTTTGGGGAAGCACAAGCTACTGATTCACAGAGGACAAACATTAACATAAACACATTAGTGAAGCATAATTATAAATGATTACAGTCATCCTCCTTTAAATGTGGATTAGGGATGAGCTAAATGTAATAGCATTTTTCAATATTTAAATGCATTTGTAATCTTTTAAAATTGAGATAAAAAAAATCAGATTGTATCTGTGCATTGTTGCTTGCACTGAATGCAATCATATGCAAGTCATCTATTGTTGTTGTCAGGTATTATGCAGATCCTGCAAGAGTGAAAAAGCCTCAAAAGGGCCACTATGCCATTGTGACTCATAAAGTTAGGGATTTATCCTTAATGTGCTAAACAATTATGACAATAGAGTGTTCCACTCAAAGATAGAAGTCCTTTTACTTACAGAAAACAGGAAATTATACATTTTTAATATCTGGCCTTCATTAGGGTGAAAAAGACCTTGTTAATTATTCAATGAAATACTGCAAAGAAGATTATAGGGAAACAATTCCTGCAAACAGTGACAGCACGAAAACAAAAATGCTAAATGGCAGCTTTTATGTGAGCTCTTACAGGTATTGTAATGCCAATCGCAGTGCATTTCCAGTGTCCATAACTAAAATTTAGAAGACAGAATTAGCACCCTCAACAGAGGGATTTCAGTTGTGAACTCTTGACTTTTGTCATGATCATGGGATCCAAAAAGATTAGGAGTTAAATAGAGAAATAGTGGAAAAAAGTGCAAGTGAAGACAGGCGAACAAATGACACTGACATATGTACATTAAGAAGGTTGTAGCAAGGATGAAATTGCAATTAGATTTAGATAAAGAGGTGATTTGTAGTAATTAAGAATGTGGAGCTGGCATGGCCTGGTATCTTTTATAGACAGGAGGCGGTGGGCTCAGCAGGCAGACAAACTACCCACACAGAGACTACTGTTTCTTCCTATCCACACATGTATGCACATCCTCCTCCGCTGTGCCATCGATTTCTTGCCTTGGCTGAGGACTTACAGCCTGCTGGCACTTAAAAACCTGCGAGATAGAAAAGAGAGGAATAATTCAGGGATAAAAATGTCAGATAATATTAAAAACATTTTGTTTTAGTGGAGGAAAATAATGAAAATGATTCGTGTTTTTACTTTCCTGTTGATTCTTTTTATAATATCTCAGAAATGAGACAATGTGAGATAAGGATTAAATGTGGCCTGTCATAGGCTGTACTGTTTATAATAAAAATCATGTTTGTTAGGCCAGCTTTAGAGTTGATTGTTAAGAGAATATTTTGGGTGGTGAAAGTAAAGGATGCTGGTCTACCGCAAAGTCCGTTTCATTGCTCCAGTGTGAGACGCAGAGGGACAGCCGACAGTGCCCCTGTTTTTTTCTTTTTTATTTAGTATATACGGATTTGCAAAGCGGTATCAATTTGTGTGTCTGTTTTGTTGTCTTGTGTTTTCATGTGTATGTGAATGTGTCTGTGAGTCCTTGGCTGTGCTTCTAAGTGTGTTTTGGCTGCCTGCTTTGTGTGCTGCTCCTGCTGTGACAGATGGAGAATAGCCCACGCCCAGATTAACAGGCCCATATTAATGAAATCAGGGTTCTGCTTGGTGCGTAACTCTCCCTCTTCCTCTCCTTTGTCCATTCCTTCTCGGTCTTTGTCTCCTGCCCCCGTCTATATCACAGCTTAGTCACTAAACCAAGCACTCATTGGGACTGCACAGAGAGCTGCACAGCACTGCAGCAAGGGTGATGGGAAGGAGATGGGTAGGTTGTAATGCAAAGGGTTTGAAATAAAAATCCTATCAGACAATAACAGACAAGGTGAAGATGAAGGCAGGATCAGAATGATTGAGAAGAAGTGAGAAAGAAATATGAGTCTCATGTTGCTGGGAGACAGAGTGATCCCAGTATTATTTTCCATCACCATAAGCACTGTCACCATGACTCCTTCTTATGTCCTACTGCTTCACTGGAGGATGTAGTTTCCATAGCAACCATTCATGGCTGCTAATATTGGCAGGGCAGGCAGGAAGGTGGGGAGAGCTGTTATGTTTGGGGGGAGGGGGTGCAAACATATGGTATGGGACAAAAGATAATGGAGAAGAGAAAGCACGCTGGGGGCAAAGGAAAAAAGCACCCTGTAGCATCAGGTGAAGGGCAGTGGGAGGAGGTGAAATCTCCATGAGCAAAAGGGAACGAGAGAGTTAAAGGAGAAAGGGATATGTTTAGATAGTGAGAGTTGGAGTGAGGAGGGTGACCTACATTCATTGGGGCGGTGGTGTACTGCAGAGGTGGATGCAGGTTTTGTGTTTTCTGTATTACGCTAGATCTTGCATGCAAACTGAAATGTCCCATATACACAGAGGAACAGAAAAATGTTTTAGACTTAATAGTGACCAACTACAGTGGCAACAATTAACTGAAGAGTAAAGTAAAAAGGACAACTCTGAGGGAGACAGTTTAGAGAGATGCTGCATTATACTCATTTAGTGCCTCTTCCCTTAATCCTATAATTGCTCTCCAGAAAATAGGAGCATAAAATCGTCATTTACATTCACTTCGTTAGTCAGTCTCATTTGAAAGGAAGTGTGCATTTGCATAGGTGGTAGGTAAAGAAGACTTTCCGACAGACTAATGGTCAAATTCAAGGCCACGTGTCATAATTTCTTGATGCAGTTTTTTGGTTAAGTGAGTGGTCTTAAAACTATAATATAATGATCAGAGAAAAATATGTAGTGAAACTAAGTTGACTTAATATGAGTTTAGTATGAAAAATAGGAAATTTGCTGATGGTATTATACTGACCATAAAATTAGGTTAGACTCCTTTGTTCTGCAGATTTTTGGATTAAAAAAACATATGGCCTTGGGAGTTGGGGACTGAAAGGTGGCATGCCATAACACTGTAAGAAGAACTATTTTAAGGTGTATCTAATGTGTGTGTGTGTGTGTGTGTGTGTGTGTGTGTGTGTGTG
>NW_024583398.1:25913-38321 GCF_018398535.1 Haplochromis burtoni
TAAAGTAGAACAGTCTAGAAGCTATGTGGGACTGTTTCTGAATTTCTACTCACCATCTGCCTTCTATTCCTAGCTCAGATATTTACTTTCCTTTATTGTCAGTCTGTTCTTTTATTCCATCCCATATTTAAATATCTTGCCAGTTCTCTTACTTTTCTCCCTCTCTCTGGAGAATAAATCGATCTCCACTTTCTAAATGTTGTTGTTATAGCACCTGCATGGCTACATAAACCCTATACAGACAAATAGGAACGTCTCAAACTTCTACTCATACACTGAAAATTATTGTCATTTTACATTAAATTTAAACCCTGTCTCTGGGGACTTGTGTCCACCATCTGCCACATGATCTAGGTGGGAGCAAATAGCAAGGTGATCAGTCTGGCATGAAACCCAAACAGACACATCCAGACACATACATACTGCATATTAATGCATAATTGTCGTTGAATACCTGCAAACACCTGCAGCTGCATAGTATTTTTACCCTTAGCTGTATCCTTATTTCATTTGCCGTCAGCACAGTTTAGAATGTGTGGTGATTTATTCAGCCACCCAAATGTATTCTTCTATCAACACAAAGGCAGTAAAAAAAAACTGGATGCATGAATTAGAATTAGGCTTTTAGGTATACGGTATTATCACATTTTGTTTTTATTAAAATGTACACACACTCAATGCTCAGCACAGAACAGTAACAGAGACTGGTGCTATTTTAGAAAAGGGTGTGGTCCCACTGCAGTATGGTAAAAGCAAAACAAAATGCACCTTGAGGATCTTTTAATACATTTTTTTCTCTGCTCCCACCCTCCGTTTTGGTGGTGAGTGCTTCATATCTGCATCCATCCTTGCACATTCTGGCTCCTTTTTCTTCCTCCTCCTCTTGCTTCTCAGCTCGTTATGTAACGCTGCACTGCGCTCCACTGCGCTTCTGCCCGAGTGGCCGATGGTAAGGCAGGACAAGCGGATGAATAAAGTAGATGTGGCAAAATGGAGCTGGGGTGATTTGAGTGGCTGTGAAAACCTTTGGCTGCACAGGGGGAGCAATGGGACATTTGCATGCAGAGAAGCACGACTGGGGACTCCAGAGATCAGCTCAGGAGAGCACTGACAGTAACCCAGACTGCTAATCCAAAATTATTAATTGGAGTGGCTTGTATCTTTCTAGCAGTGCAAAGGCAGGAGGTTTTCAGACAGGGGCAATAGTCATAACTATGAAATACATGAACATCTTCATCTCTAATGTGCATGGTAGTTATCACTGATGGACAAACTGGTTAATACCCAGTCACATTGATGTTACTATAAACACTGTTAGACTTGATTAAGACTCTTGTCATTAACTGGAGGGATGGCAGTTGGATGAGTAAATTTCCATGCTACATTAGTTGAAAGGTCAGGGGAAATGAGAGATAGACAGAGGAAAGAGGGTGTGGAGTTTTAGTGTGCGAAAAACATGAGCATTTAATATTGATGCAATAATGTTGAGATCAGTGTTGAGTGAGGCAAGTGTGTCACCACTGTGAAGTAAAAGATACAAAGAAGATGGAATGAAGAGACATACAAGCACTTTTATATTTAGCACATCAAAGTACTAAATATAAAAGTGACAGATGTGCAGTTACATCTCAGATCTAATACACATCACTGTCTACTGTAGTTAGTAACATCAAAATGACCTATGAGCCTTACAGAGTTGGGATTCTGTTATGATATTACCTTTTTAGTTGCACCAGAGCTGATCATGACCAGACTATAGTCTCACTTGACCCCACATCCCTATAATCCCACATAACACAGTGTCTTTTTTTATTAGTGTCACTCTACTCAGCCTTACTGTTTCCCATCTGCGTGCTCCCAGCGTGACTCATCACTCTCCAGGGTGTTATTCCGTTTATGATTGTAACTTTGCATGGAGGCACTGCTGTCTCATCAAGTTCACACATTGAATTAGACAGGTAATTTCTTAGAGGCAAGAGACTGGACACTTTAGAGCAAAGCTTTGCCAGTATTTCAGTGTTATGCATTTTCATTTAGTGCTTCAGTTTTTCTTTTCTTTGTTTCTCCTCTGCTTTTGCGATTATAAAATCAGTCTTATATTTCTGCTGGGGGGAAAGGGATAAGGGCTTATCCATGGGAGAAAGGCTGTCATCTTAATGAATGGGACTTTTTCTGTCTCTTGGTCTACATTTAGAGAAAGCCTGTCTGCCCTGATCTTCTCAGTCTCTTTGTCAAGTTCAGTCTTCTCTCTATAGCTCTTACAGCTGTGTTGTCACAGTCAATGAAAGCATGATATTTGCGGGCTATAGCAATGGGGAATGATGCAAATACATGGCCCACTTAATTATTTTCATTTTTATTTCAATGATTATTATTATTATTTTTTTAGTGTATTACTATTCATTGTTTCTTAAAGCCCAACCAACTGTCTAAAACACATATATTCAAATTCCAGTGTAATAAAGTGCAAATGAATATGCAAGTGTTTACACTGGAGAAGGTAAAACTTTAAATTGCTTATTTGTTTCGCTTGAAAATTATTGAAATGTTGAACCGATTGTTACTAGGTGCCTGGTAGTTTCTCTATTCCACCTAATCATGTCAGCTATTATTCAAATTTGAAAAAAAAAATCCTGTTTTCTGATTCAGCTTGGGCAGTTTCCCAACAAGACAAGCTTTAGAGGAGTACCCGCCTCAATCAGCGGGACACATCTCATCCCAACTAATAAGTTTAAAGGAGGGAACAAGTCTAAGAAACAACGAAGACATTTTTTTAATTAAATAGAACATAAGAATTGGATTTAGTTTATTATTCTTCAACTTGATGGAACCCGAGAGTTTGGGTGTATCACTCTTTCACTATAGCCACTATAATTCCTATCAATGTAATGTTTATGTGGGTTATCCGGATTTATTGAAACAGTTCCCCCAGTTCTGCCTTTGCTCACATCTACTGTTACATTCATGAAGTGAAAATTATGTTTTTATGTCTGAGGTTCTTTTTTAACTACACAAGATAATCATAATAATCATAATTAAAAAGTTATATTTAGTGTATTTAAAAGTTTTCTGTCACACTGGCTTAGTATTACGTTTTCAACAGCAGATTAATGTTATGGCCCTGCAGGCCTCCCAGGTCTTACTTTGGTAAGACACATTTTTACCAAAGAACAACAATTTTCTTTCGCTGCCTCAGTCGAACCTCCCATGTGTTTGTGCATCTCCTCTGGCCTGTGCATTAGGCCTCTGTATTAGGCACTGAAACGCCACAAAGCAAATTTAAATGTCAGGAAATTACCAAACAGTGAGTGCTGTTGAGTGCTTTCTGTAATAGTTATAGAACTGCCACAAAAACAAAGCCTTTCACGTTTGTATTTAGGCTGACATTTGACTTGAAATAAAAAAAAAATTAAGACATAGTGTGTAACATGAAAGCTCAGTAGGTAATAAAAGAATAAGATAATTTTGGAAGCTGGTATTCTTTACTCTGGGTACTGCATGAGGTCACACTTCTTTTCCCAGACTCTGTTACTTTTGGTTGAATAGAGCCGTGTTCAGTTTATCTCCTCTTTGCAAAGAACACAGAAAAGGAATCAGAGTAATATAAGGAATATGAAAAGCAAGTGTGGCAAGTAGGTAATTTCTGTGAGGAAAGAACCAAAGTGACTGTGCCTTATGTTATCATGTTCTGTGCAATAACAAAGTACCAACCAACTAAGTAAGGATGTGATCATGCATTGAAGCATTGTCAGGCTGGCTGTCCAGGCCTTTCGAAATACAGCTGTTTGTGACTGAATAATGGTGTGTTATGTCTGCATCCATTCATAAACATGCTACCATTTCTAGCAGTGCAGTGTATAACCCAAGAGCTGGCTGCAGCAGCTAATACATTATCTAATAAAATTGAAATGTTTCTCCAAGGTAAATTCCTCTCACAGCTTCAGTTCAAGACCTTTCTCAGCTTTTAACATAGTAATTAAAGTCATATTAGCTTGGATAGGTAGGGAGATTTTGATTTACTGCCCACTTTATATTTTCTTTCTTTAAACCTCCCACAAAGTTCAACCACTTCCCACCTTTTATATCATGTCATGTCTGTTGTTACCAATAATTATGTACTGATAATTTTTTTTTTCATTGACTGCTGTGGAGATCATTGACATTTAACTGCATTTGGACTTTTAACCTAGTAAATCTGATTAATGTATATGAATGTGAAGGACAGATTTTCCCTGTGCTTTTCATTTACTTTGCAGTAGCAGATTACACAGTGATTGCCTCTTATAGGCATGATTTATAAGCTAAAATGATTACTTTTATCTGATATCGTTAAGAAATTAAGAATCAAAAATACAAATCTGATGACATGAAAACATTTGAAGGACACAGAATAATGGAAAGGATGACCATAAAATACCACCATAGTTTACCATTATTTTTTTTTTTTGGTAGTAAACCTACAGTGCTATAGTTGCACACAGCCACCACTGAGTCATTTCAAGAAAAAAAGAAACGTGATATAAACTATTATTCCATCTTTTCTTTTCTTTCAGATGGTGAAGGAGGAGAGGTTTCGCCCCCGATGGGTGCTGGCGTAGACAGCAACAGCTGGCACTTTCGCTATGGCCCCGGTGGTCCAGGTGCACCTCCACAACACCTAAAACCTGGAGAAGTTCCCCCAGAAGCCTTCATTATCCCTGGCTCCCCTGCCATAATATCTATCAGACAAAACCAAGGAGGCGAGGACGACAAGAGTGATTTCATTACCTTTGGAAAGAAAGAGGAGGCCAAGAAGAAAAAGAAGAAGAAGAAGGAAAAGAAAGACAAGAAGGATAAAGGAAAAGATGATGGAGATGAGTAGATGAGAAGAGAATTAAAACTACAAAGTAGAAAAGGGTGTTGTTAAAACAGAGGTACCAACTTAAGTCCACTGGGAAAAATACATTGTAAAACTATTTCCTAATTTCACATTTTGATCATAATATTAATTTAAAAATCTCTCTCCTTTGTGAACCTGGCCTTTTCAAGATTTATTTTACCTTCAGTTCCTGATTGTGGTAAATTACATATCTTGCCTTGATTGAACAAATAATACAATACCTAATAAAATTATAGCGTTTTCCCCACACCCCTATGTGCCTACACACCCCAAGTCAACTCACGACATCCTTTAACCCACTGGGCTTATTGGCACCTCTGTCTTACCCCATCCAAACTAAAGTGTATAAATCACTCCCTCTCTCTCTCTCTCTCAGAGGAGATGAGATGCTTTTACGAGAACAACTAAAAGCTGTGCCAGCAAAGGAAAAGAAGAAACAAAAAAAAAAAAAGACTGAGACAGATTTCTGCAGTCTGGAGCTGGACACACTCTACTTGTAAATATCATGGGCGAGAGTCACCTAAATTAAGGCTAACAAGAAACTGCTGCAGATTCCTCTGGTAATTACCAACAGTGTTTCCTGAGATCTCAATGAAACCACATGCACATACGCATGCTCACATATTCAAACATGCAAACACAAACTTATCATGAAAAAGTGGACACAGAAAGCACTTGACACTAAGAGAGAGGGAGCAAAAAACAGCTGGCATAAAAGAAAAGTGCTTGAAACCAGACACTGCAAGCTTTTTGCCCTGCACAGTTGCCTATGAGGTGCACATCAACTCTCTCAGGATTGATGCAGCATGATTTGCAATCACTCTGTATTTGCTCACTGCATTGAAAGAACACATCTTCCGCCAGAACCCCAACTGAGGAATGCAGAGAACACTGGAAAGATGGAGAGAAGACACCTCAGATTCTCCTGAGTATCACCAAGGGGAGAGTCCAGCAGGGCTGGCACATGACTCCATGCTGAGTCAGTGGACTCTAATGAAAACTTTGAGTTCATCAGGAGAGTCTTTGATAACACCATCTTTCCTCCCCCGCTGCAGCAAAAGCCTAATGCTTTCTGCTTTGAATGTTTGGTAGCAACCAGTCCTTACCCAATACCTTGAGTTTACAAATGCTCACCTGCTTGTACTTGCCCCATGCTGCCAGGAGCCATCTTCTCCTGCCCAAACCGCCTTTTTTTGTGACAATGAAGTTTGTAAACATGTTATGTTTTCATTCATTTTCTGAAGAGATTCATTATAACATACTCTTTTTTTCTTCATAGCTTTAAATGATTTTTGCTTGACATACCCATCACCATTTACCCTCAAACACTGACCCTAATCCCCACTCTAACCCCCTGCCCAGGATCAGTCCTGGGAGTGGCCCGTTCTGAACATTGTGGTGTGCTGCTGAGAGCAGCATGGAGTAATGTGGATGAGGCCTGGGGAAACCCAGTTGGGGAGAGGGGCTATGCCCTGAACTCTTGTCAGATGTTTCTTAAGTGCAAAACGGTTCAGCGCTTTTAACTTGTGAATAATACACTATGTGGTTCATTTCCTGTTTGTAGCCACTAATGAGAGAGGACCAGGTGGGATGAGGCTGATTACAGGGACCCTGGAGGACTGGGATAGAGTGAGGAGACAGGTGCCGTGGGCTGGCCCTCCCTCTCCATGTACAAGAGAAGTTCTCCAGCTGATTGTTCACATATTAGCTTGTATGTACGCTGTAAATGTAGCGTAGACTAGATTGCCTCTACATTAGCAATTGAAACTTGATAAGAATATGGGCAACTAAGGACTCCGATCCCAGAGCTATATCCCACCAATCCTCTCTCAAGAGGTTTTGAAGTAGGGGCACACACACTAGCCTCAAGGCCTGCTTCTGTTGGTTTCCCTCCCCCTGCCTGTAACTTGTTGCCACATCCCCAGAGTTTTGCGGCTCAGTATGACGTCACTCCATTAAGTGGCTGCTGCATGTACTGCTCTAAGGAAACACATACTATATAGAGAAATATATATATAAATAGATAGATGGCTATGATTTTATTCTTTTGTATTATCATTTTTCTTCATTACTCGCACAGGAGATATTTGTATGTACTTCTGTCTCTGCCAAACATCGATGTACTAAAATCTTCACGCTCCACAGATGTTGTATGGCATCCACTAAACCTCTTTAGATATTTGTAAATGCTATAGTGTGATACCTTTCAACGCAAGTTCATTATTTTTCTTTCACCAATGATAATTTTGTTTTGGAGAACAAACAAAGCAAGAAAAAAATGAAAAAAAAAAATCACTCTGTGTCTGGCTTTGACATGATGACCTAACTAACACTGTATTATTGTAACTGAAATATGTATGATCCTATGATGAGCTATCACTTCCCTTTCACTCTTAAAAAATAAAAAAGAGAAAAAAAATCCAGTGTACAAAATAAAAGGATATATGTAGTGTATGCTTGTGTTTAGTGAGTGTTCATGCTGTCATTCTTTTCCAATGTATGGTGGTGAATTATGGTGGCTATGTGCTGTTCTGATTGGATCAGCCAAGATCTGTTGTAAAACCCTTTTTTGTACACCCTCTCATCAACTGTGACAGTGACGTAGTGAATTTCATTTACTTCATTTATTTTTTTGACTTTTTATTTTCCATAAATGGATACAGTGGTAATGTGTTTGGTTTATAAATCACTAATAAAATTTGCTTTATTAAAATACATGTGAATATATTGTCTTGTGTGTGTGAGAGAGATAGCTCTGTGCTTTCCCCCTGTCATTTGAAGGCCAATTAAATAGTGACTAAATCTATTTCAGGTTTTAAGGGGAAAAAAATCTATTTTTTAGCACCCAGTTCATGTGCACGTTTAAAATACTACACCTATTTAAAAGTTGCCTTTACAATTACAATTTTTTGGCAGGCAATATAGAAAACAAGTGCGTCTCCTTACAGAGGGCATGGCAAACAAAATATCTGCAGGCAGCTCTTCTCTGTCACACATGCTCACATCCTACTTTCTCTGAACTGACATGCAGTCAGGTACAAAGACTTGTTCCCTGCAGAGATGAAAGACAAGCACATTGAGGTACTTAGTTTGGGTGCCTAATTTCTCCTCATTAAAAGCATGGTCACAGATGATCCAAATGGTCCCATGTGAAAGTAAGCTTCCAGATGCACCATAATTTAATAGAGTGGCTAAGTAGATTTATCCCAGTGTGTGAGTTTGTCGAAACACCTACACAGTAGTGAGCCATTACTCATTCTGGCCTAGATAAAATGCCACATTGATAATCAATACATTTATCCAGTTTGTCAGGAAGTTCAATAGTTTCCTACTTTAGACTGTTTAAAAAAAAAATCAAATTTCCTACTTTGCTTTTATCTGTAATCTCGGTTGAACAAAATGTAAGACATTTTCAATGCTGAGTTAATAGCCCAATACTAATGCTAATAAAGTCTCCTTCTTTCCAGTTTTCATCCAAAGAGGGGAGACTGTGATGAGAGAGGTTCAAGAGTTCATGTTTAAAAAAAATGCTTGCAAAGATGCAACATCCGTTTCTTTATTTCATTCTCTCCTGGAGACAGTTTCCATGGTTACGGCTATTTGGGGAATAGTCTCTATAGCAACAGCCTTATATACTTAGCAAGCACAGGAGGGTTGAAACAGCAGGGTGCCCTGGATGGGTGTGTCCTTTTATATGCCACAGACAGCATTTCACAAATGACTATAGCTACTGATTTGAAGATTCAATACAGTATCTCAAATTCCTTTTCTAACAGGAACAACAGATAAGAAAACACTTTAACCAAAAGACCTACGCCCACACATTCAAAATCCCTACAGTAACACATTCCCATGAGGATTTACAAGATATGTTGTGGTATTTGTATATTTTAGCTCATTTGAGGTATACAAACAAATTAGCAAACAAAACAATTGGATTGGTTGCAGAAAAGTAGCCCACAGTGTTTGGTCTGCAGAGCAGTGAATCTCTGGCTAATGAATATGGATATATATCATGACATAGCAAACAGAAAGAAGCACAACAGAGGGCCACTTGCTGACACTATTTACACACTGTACCTTTCAGACACAAATGTGAACAAATTAAAACACAACATAAACACAGACTACACAATATTTTTTTAGGACATGTAAGGAACTAATGGATGAAGGCCAGAACAAAAAAATGTCAAAAACATAACAGAAACGAAATGCCATATAAATGTGCACTGAAACTGCAGTGACTCAGGAAAATCATCCTGTCAAGGAAGCAAAATTGAGTGACTTGAGTTAAGATAGTGAGATTAATATGAGGAATAATTTTGGCCTGTGGCAAAAACAGAGATACAAGTTATAACTTGGAAAGGCAGTTCCTCTGAGAAAGTGCAAAAGAGTTAAGGAAACTGGATTAGACAGTAGGTTGAGAATTAGGAAAAAAATTTCAGCCTGATTAAGACAAATGATCTTGAAGGGCTTATTGGTAGCTGAAACATTTATAGCACCCAAGTTGCAATTTGTCCTTAATGGGCTTAATGGGCTCACAGCATTTACCCTTTTACTTTAATTTAATTTATTTATCCTTCAGTCCTGCACCTTACACATGGCTCACATGCACAGACCACAAGTCGAAATCAGTCATCCAGGGCCAGCACTGAATCTCATAAAATGAGCTCAAGAGTTGGGAGTTTGCCTTGTAATCGGAAGGTTGCCGGTTCGAGCCCCGGCTTGGACAGTCTCGGTCGTTGTGTCCTTGGGCAAGATACTTCACCCGTTGCCTACTGGTGGTGGTCAGAGGGCCTGGTGGCGCCAGTGTCCGGCAGCCTCGCCTCTGTCAGTGCGCCCCGGGGTGACTGTGGCTACAATGTAGCTTGCCATCACCTGTGTATGTGAATGGGTGGATGATTGGATGTAAAGCGCTTTGAGGTCCTTAGGGACTAGTAAAGCGCTATATAAATACAGGCCATTTACCATTTACCATAAAAAGCATATAAACATTACATGAGCTCCTATCAGAAACTGTAGCGTTTTGCAAGTGTAATAATGGGGGGGGGAATAACTGATCCCCATCAGTCACAGGACACAGACAATCATAGATCACACAATGGGCTAATATGCCAACAGCTGTGCTCTATGTTCTGTACATTTGTGAGGGTAGGAGCCTGATTCACCTTCTAATAAAAACAAGCAAGAGTATATAATCAACATTACTGCTATATGCAGAAGCAGAAAGCAATTCATATGTGAAATATGTGCAGAGCTTAAACAGAACTGCTGGACTTCACTAACCATCATGCAGTGCGTGTAGAACGTGTCAGTGCTTGAGAAAGTCCAGCATGAAAGTGTTAATTTCACCTAAATGCATAGAGTATTATATCTTGGCAATGTCAGACATTTCCAGGATTTTTTTACAGTGAGGACATATGAAACATATATGAACACATAGTGGGGAAACACTACACGAATAACCCACTGCACTTGCCACTTATTCATCAGTGTTGCATTCTTTTCATAGGCAAGAGTACTAAGTAAAAGGCGCCATCTACTGGTTAAAATATGACAGCACGTTTGACCACAATTCAACCAGACAGGTAAATAACGCTAGGCATTTTTACATTATTTGAAATTTCACTCCTCTCATAATCAAAATTGGCATTCATTATGGAAAGATAATTGTTAGTATTCCTAACATTCATGCAACTGAAGGGTTTCAGTTCAGTTTTGATTTTAAATCATTATTTAAATTATTCACTTGCTGTTACCTTTTTCTTTCTTATTGAATAAAAAAATCCCCCCTAAAATGTGGTTGTTTTCTTTTGATCAATTTGCCATCTATTGTTAGTGTATTGTATGAATATCAAGCAGAAACAAGCAAATAAACAAAAAAAAAAGAAAATATTTTAAGAAAAAGATTGGATCAAAATGCACATATTTAGTGTAAAATCAAGCACAATGTCTACAAATATAGATAATATCATTAATTTTAGTTTTAATTCTTTTTAATTTTTGTTTTTTTTTTTAATTTTTTTTGGGGGGGGGGGGGGGGGGGGGTTGTTGTGCATGCATCTGCCTCTCACTTCTGACCCATATACTCCCTTCTACTGCCAGGAAGCATGCACATTTCATAATTCTGCTATAGTGACAGTGGTACTTTGGCCAGCTCCATGATCTGTAACTCTCTTTTTCACTTTCAGTCGTGATATAACATTTTAACAATGCTAACTCTCAGCCATATAACTGACACTATATTTATAGCACAATATACACTGATGAAATTATAATCATAAAATGTCTCTATCGCCCACTGGTGTCTGGCTACAGTATAGGTCATAAACCCCGCCTCCTCGGATGGGACCGGGGACAAACTAAGATAAAAAAGTTCTCCTCAGATATTTTTTTTCCGCAAAGATGCTTACTTTCATTATCAGTAGTTCTCATCACGCTGATTTGTGTTTAAATTATGTCATTTCTTTCTCTCTCCACTGGGTCCAGAGGGCATTCTAGAACAGAGCTGACCCTCTGGATCACCCTGTTCAGTCTTTTTCTGTCTCAGTCTCGGCCTGAAAGACCCTTACAAATAAGTGCGTAATTGGTTCGAATACAGTGTAATTTAATGACCACATTGTTTTGAGGCAACATGGGCTAATTTGCTGAATTGTGATAATTTACATAATAAAAAAATTGTAATGCCTTGATAGAGTTATTGTGAAAAGTTTTAAATGACTCATGAGTATAGGACTGCTTTTGATTTAGATTTAGGATTTTATAGTAGATATTGCTGTGTTTACAAGGTTCTATAATAAAGGAAGCAAATTAGTACATGCTGTTACCCTGTCAGACCAGGGGTGCCGCTAATGAGGCTGGGTAAGAGAGAGGGGAGAAGAAGAAAGTAGAGAGGTAAAAAAGATGGAGTGCCGCTGTAAAGGCTGAAAGTGTTGAACCCAGACGTGTCCTCTCCTCCGCTACCTGATTACAAACTCAACAAATTGGCGACGAGGATGAGCGCTTCAGTGCCGAGCCCACCGCCCTTTTTGCAACATGCGGGTGAGCCGGGTATACCGGTTATGACGTGGCGCAAATTCTTTGAGAACTACATGCTAGTGAGAAATGCTACGGGAGGCGAGACGACGAGCCGTCTTATTATATTGCTTGGGACCAGAGGGACAACGACTGTTCTACACACTGCCGAATCAAGGTACAACGTTTACTGACGCCATGACTGCGCTTGAAAACCACTTTGTCCCTAAAGTGAATGTAGTGGCATGCAGGCACACATTCAGACAGCGAGTTCAGCGGGCTGATGAAACTGTGACCCAGTATGTTTCCGCCCTCAGAGCGTTAGCTGTGCCATGTGGTTTTGGAATAATGGAGGGTGAAATGATTCGGGATCAGCTTGTTGCTAATGCTAATCTCAGTGTTGTTAAAGATAAATTGCTGCTGGAGGAGGACCTTACATTGGACAAGGTAGTTACTATTGCGTGTCAGGTGGAGGCTGCGGTCAAGAATGCTACACTCCTCTCTTCTGCGCCCAC
>NW_024583398.1:56840-58234 GCF_018398535.1 Haplochromis burtoni
ACATCTTCTGAGGTAGAAAAACGCAACTTCTTTCCCACATATATAAACATATAAACCTAGACTTAGAACTTTTATTGTCATTGTCCAGTTTCTTGCACAACAAAATTAGGTAGGAAGACCACAAAGGTGCAACAAGTAAAGAAAACAATGTACAAAGAAAAAAAGCAATATCTATCTATAATTTTTTTCCACCAACTGTGTTCAGGAAACCATAGTTTTAAGTTTATATTTTTGAGTGAAAACAGTCACATTTAACTATTCCACTGGCTCAACATAAAACTGCCTTTCAGGGTCTGAGACAACAGCAACATCAAAGTTCCTATCAGAACTCAATCAGTATAGACAACAGTAGTGACCTGTCAAGAAACAAATATACAAAAATAAAACAAATTGTTCTTTGGAACCCATAATTCACAGTTCAACTGACAAAAAAGTACAATGTAAACTTTCATTTTAACTTTTTAAGGGAGAACATCATGAACTCACTTTGATTTCTCTACACAGCTGAAGTACACACACAGGAATCACACAGAAAGTGATCTCCCCTCTGAATCAAACAGAAAAATAAAAAGTTGTGCAAAGTGAACAACAGTGTAAACTTAACAACTCTGAAATCTGTTAGGACACTCTGTCATTACTCACACCAACCCGCTCTTCAATCCTGCTCACAGCAGGTAACCCATGAACATACACCCGTCGCACGTTCAGAATTCTACAAAAATCATCACAAACACGGAGTCAGCGCATAATAAACTTAGTTTCCTAGGCTAATTACCGTCTCCGACAACACCGACGACAATATTTTGCAGTATTTTACACTTTTCTAGCACATTTACCTCACCTGTAGATAGCCGCGCAAACTTTTGCAGCCTCTAACTCTCTAGTGCTCCCGCTTGCAGCGTGACGCGAACCTGAGTACAAGCATGGTCTGGCTTAAGGTGGCTCTTAAAGGGACGGTGTACCCCCAAAACGCAAGGTCTAATCATCACCATGACAACTCTACAAACAGACTGTTAAAACACAATCACCTCTTCTTAAACCTTTTTTATGTGTAGTGTTAGTTCTCTTGGCTACAGTCTCCGCTGCTACGTGTCAACGTCCTAGGTGACCCCCTGCACATCCACCATTCCCCTAAATTTGGTGGCATAGAGAACCATACCAGCCAAGACCTGGGAGACTACATCTGGACTTCAAAAGTCAACTCCCAGCCCATTGTTCCTTCAGCGGTGCTAGTTTCAGTCATTATGCAACAGTCATTATGAACAACAACTCAGTATTTAAGAAAAAATTGGGGCCATTTTAGCATTAATTAAACCCACAGACAAATAACTCAATTTATTTTCCAAGTAATCTAACAGTTTTTGGCTTTGCTAACATAACTGAATTTGGGATGA
>NW_024583398.1:59804-66048 GCF_018398535.1 Haplochromis burtoni
CATCGTGTAAGTGTTCATATTCAAGATGTGAATGACAACTCGCCAAAATTCAGAGAAAATTTGATTGAGATGGAAATAAGCGAGTCAACCGAGAAGGGTAGCCGCTTCTCAATAGAGCAGGCCCATGACGCAGATATAGGTCAAAATGCTGTGCAAAGGTACGAGCTTCAAAAGAACGACATCTTTATTCTGGCTGCTGACAGCAATAAGGTTGAACTCGTACTAGAGAATAAACTTGATCGAGAGAGACAAAAAGAAATGAATTTACTCCTCACAGCTTTGGACGGTGGATCTCCTCAGAGATCCGGCACCGTAGTCATACACGTCACTGTGGTTGATGCCAATGATAACGCCCCAGTGTTCAGCCAGGCCGTTTATAAAGCCAGTCTGCCTGAAAATTCTCCTTTAGATACACCAGTGATTAAAGTCAGTGCAACAGACGCAGACGAAGGAGTGAATGGAGATGTAACGTATGACTTAGGGCACATATCTGATGATAATATGAATGTGTTTACTATTGAACACAAAACGGGAGAAATTAGAGTAACTGGTGTAATTGACTACGAAGACAGAAGCTCTTTTGAAATCCCAGTGCAAGCCAAGGATGGTTTAGGACTAAAATCATATGCCAAAGTTATAATAGAGATTACTGACATAAACGACAATGCACCAGCAGTTTCTCTGGAATCGGTGTCTAACTCCATTCCTGAAAACGTGTCGCCTGGTACAGAGGTGGGCATTATTAACGTGCAGGACAGAGACGCTGAGAATAACGGGCAGGTCCGCTGTTCGATCCAGCAGGGTGTCCCCTTTAAGTTGGTTCCTTCTATTAAAAACTATTATTCTCTGGTGACCACAGGACAACTGGACCGTGAACTAGTGTCTGATTACAACATTACAATCACTGCCACTGACGAGGGCTCTCCACCTCTGTCCTCTTCTAAAAGTGTTCAGTTATCTGTAGCTGACATCAACGACAACCCACCTGTGTTTGAGGAACAGTCGTACAGCGCATATGTGAGTGAGAATAACAAACCTGGCTCCACTTTATGTTCCGTTAGTGCTCGAGACCCCGACTGGAGACAGAACGGTACAGTGGTTTATTCTCTGTTAGCTGGTGAGGTGAACGGTGCCCCGGTGTCCTCCTATCTGTCTGTGAACGGAGACACGGGTGTGATCCACGCTGTGAGGTCGTTTGATTATGAACAGTTCAGGAGTTTTAAAGTCCACGTGATGGCCAGAGACAACGGTTCTCCTCCTCTCAGCAGCAACGTGACCGTGAGTGTGTTCATCTCAGATGTGAATGACAACTCTCCTCAGATCCTGTACCCCTCCCCAGAGGGCAACTCCTTCATGACCGAGCTGGTCCCCAAAGCTGCACACGGAGGCTCTCTGGTGTCCAAAGTGATCGCGGTGGACGCGGACTCCGGACAGAACGCCTGGCTGTCCTATCAAATAGTCAAATCCACTGATCCGGGACTTTTTACTATTGGTGTCCACAGCGGAGAGATCAGGACACAGCGGGACATTTCTGAATCTGACAGCATGAAACAGAACCTTGTAGTGGCAGTGAAAGATAACGGACAGCCCTCTCTGTCTGCCACCTGTTCCATGTATTTACTTATTTCTGATAACTTGGCTGAGGTGCCAGAACTGAAGGATCTGTCTTATAATGAGAGCAATTCCAAACTGACCTCTTATCTGATCATCGCGCTGGTGTCTGTGTCCACGTTTTTTCTGACTTTCATCATCATCATCCTGGGTTTGAGGTTTTGTCGCAGGAGAAAGCCCAGACTGTTGTTTGATGGAGCAGTTGCCATCCCCAGCGGTTATCTCCCTCCTAATTACGCAGATGTTGATGGCACAGGAACTTTACGCAGCACTTACAATTATGATGCGTACCTGACCACAGGTTCAAGAACCAGTGACTTTAAGTTTGTGACATCATACAATGACAACACGCTGCCTGCTGACCAGACTCTGAAGAAAAGTCCATCAGACTTTGCTGATCATTTGAAGATCTCGATACTTCAATAGAGGTAGGATTCTGAAATAACCGGGTTATCAAAATTGCAGTGTTTTGTGTCTTTAAGTTTTTACATTTATAGTATTGTCTTTGATAAGTAGAACCCGAGGCTTCTTGTTATTTACAGGGTCTTTCCTATAGTACCTCCCCTTTCTTGCATTTTTTTGTGTGTTTGTGTATGAATTTAAATTTTTTTCAAAATAACGCCTTTCATCATATTACAAACAAAGTCAATCTTGGGGGGTTGCTTATAGCGAAACGTAGCTATTAATATTAAACTGGAACGTAACCAACTTCCTTTTATTTCCAACCCGAAACTTTCAGTGTATTTTTTTAGACTCTTCTGACGACGAGTCAAGTTTCACTCTGATTTCTGGTCAGCTTTTACAACACTGCAAAGTACCTCGAAATAAACAACGGCATTAAATTAACAAGTAATGATTAGTAAATTGATGATACACTTTGTCGCATAAACCATCTGATTTACTGATGGCGGCACCAGTACTATTAATGATCTTTCACATGAAAGACGAACAAAGGTCCTATACTCAAGATTTACTTATTAGTTCATGTAATTTCGAAAGTCCCCGTGTTAATTTTGTGGTGAAGTGGTTAACGCATTCGTTGTTTAAGGAACGGATCCCTCCTATTTTTTAAAGAGGCACAGAGGGGAAACCCCGGGCTTGCGTCAGGAAGTGCATCCGACGTCAAATTAAAACGTTTAGCCGCCCACGGTAGCGATAGTCGGGGAAGTAAGTGACCAGTCGAAGGGACGTTCTGTGCGTAAATCACAATTATGTTTAATGGGTATTATTATCATCATCAATGTAGCATTAAAATGACTAAATCACTTTTTAAACTACCGAAACAATAGCTGTCAGATATTCATCACTTCCTGCTGTCAGTATTGATAATCTAATTTCTTGTGCTCAATTCTTTGTCATCTCATGTACATCCACATTGTACCTCGGTATACATTAGTGTTACCGCATGTTATAATGTTGTTCTCAAAGGTGTGTTGACAGTCTATTGGATGGTGAGCGCTACATGTTTATTTCTATCCCATTGTGACGCCAGAGAAGGAAACTGACAATGTAACTAAACTGATAACGCCACCTGGTGTTGGAGTTGCACCCCAGGAACACACCTTTGAGAACAACATTAACCAGTGCAAAGGTTTTATCAGTTACAAAGACACACGGGCTTGTTATTGACAAAGAAGAGGCGTGGCAAGTCATTGTCAATAGGTTTGTTTAATGCATTATCTGAATAATGTGGAGATACAAAGACAACAGCAAATTTAGTGGCAGGACTTCCAATACCACTTTACCTTAAAATAAAACATCACTAGCAGACATGGCTTAAAACTACAAGACTCACTGTGTTGCTTCAAGTAAAATAGCAGCTCAACAAAAAGCCAATTAATATAGTTAAATACAGGTCACTTCTGGAGGCAACCTACAGGGAGTAGTGCCCAAGGACTGCCACCAGTTACTCACTCGTCACCTCGCATTGCAGTTGTCACTGCAACTAAAGGCGCTTTATAATCGTATCCCGGCGTTTACACTCGCATGCATAAGAGGCAACCTGACCAAATGTGCCTAGCCCCCCAGCAAGCGTCCGTCTCTAAACCTAAAGTGAAATAAACCTATAGTGAAATAAACCGATAAAACAAGCAAGAAATAGGGAACTACTCAGTGAAAAATAAACAGAAGAGGAGTGTATGCATCTACATATAAAACCTTTAAAATACCACAGAAATGCAGCATCAGGCGCACCCACGCTTGGCCCCAACAAAGTGCGGTGTGGCACAAACTGCACAGGACAAGATTAAACATGATAAAACAAAGCAAAGTTAAAACAAAACAAGGCACTAGAGGACACTGAAAACAACAACGAGAAATAACAAGACTCAACAAGATGGCAGCAGGGTACCTATAATAAGAGAAAAGAACAGTTATCCTTGGTCCACGCTATTATTAACTAAACTGCAGACTTCATACGAGGATCCTAACCACTCGACTGAATTTGATCTGCAACGTTAAGATCAGGCTGTGATCGTCACCATATATGGGAGAAATGAGTACCAAACGCTAAATCAGTGAATAGGCCACAGCTGCTCCTCATAGCTAACCTCTGATTAGATCGCTAGGGTACCATTAAATGTTCACGCTGCGTTCACAGACACCATGTAGGAACAAAACATATTCTACAAAATCTAACCCACTACACTAACATGAAACTTAAAACCAACAAACATACGGATTTGTTAGGTGGTTGTCAAATGCCAGCGAGCTCATTAATACTGGTTAGCTACTAACATTTGCAGCACTGACTCTGTAAAAATGAATAGGTGTCGTGTGTTCCCGGTGAGACTGTTGTAGTCCACAACTCATGGATGACATTAAGAAAGAAGTTCAGTTTCAAATTCAAAGAAGTGCAGTGTTGACTGACTTGTACTTTACTTTGATATTTCCTTTGCTGCTTGGATATGGAACGCCAGGACTGACATAATAAATTAATTATACCATTAAATAATTAATTAAATGTGGCAATAATTATTTAATTAATTAAATGTGTCAAAAATATTTATTTAATTAATTATTTCCAATTGTAATTAATTACTGCCACATTTAATCAATTATTTAATGGTATAATTAATTTATTATGTCAGTCCTGGCGTTCCATACTTGGACAAGTAGTACTTTGTTTGCTTTTTGTCTCAGATAAAGAAATACCATATGAAGCTTGTACAACGCAGTGTATTGTTGCAGATTTCATAAAGGTACTGTCTTGTCTTCATGGTTATGAATAGCTGGAGTTTAGCCATTAAGAGATTTCCCTTTCAACGCTTCATGTTGTTTGTGTTCAAAGTGGTGTCATCACTTCAGCATTTAAAAAGTCAAACATAACACCAAGTTCACATATAGATATAGTCCGACCGCGTGCGTGCGTTTCCGTTTTAAGTTACACGACCTCAGGTTTATCTCGTGACCTCCCGAACGGTGTTGAGCATATGTTATAAAGCTGTGAGTCAATGTACAAAAATGCATGTAATGTGTTTAATTATAGTCACGTCCATCAGCAGTAAGATGACACTTGTACATCGATGCATCATTCTAATAATGTCTACTCTAGTATAAGGACCGACTTTCCGCAAAAAGACTATGTCTACTTCTGATTTGTTGCTTATCTATATTTTAATGAACGTAGTTGCTATAAATCGGAAATAAATGATTGAAATTGCCATTTCAATTGCTTTTTTCTAACTGTGTGTGTGTGCGACTGTTGCAGCATTTGTCTTTTCTGTATAAAAACGGTCTAAGTATTTTCTCTGCCGCTGTCCATGGTTCTGAGCCTTGTCATTTGTATTCTGTAGCTATAATTGCTGATATTTCATGTACTGTTTAGTTTATTTTCATTATAATATACTTTCTTTCTTTCTTTCTTTCTTTCTTTCTTTCTTTCTTTCTTTTTTGACTTGAAGTTTTATTCAAACGCGGATGTGAAGTTAAAAAGACACATGGTGTCACTGTTGGCTGGAAGAAAAAGAACATGCAGCACTCCACCCATCATGAATTCAGTTTTTTTTTTTTTTCATTTATCAGAAACGCTAAATCCTGGGACATAGTTCTGTATAAACTGGTGTGGACTATTGGATTTCTGACTGATTTGGGATACATATGTTGTTTCGCTCTAAATAGCCAGATAAACAAGCGGAAGACGTTGTTTCATTTCAGGATGAGAGACAAAGGATTTTCAGGCCCGATCTATTGCCTTGCTACGTTTATTGTAACGATGCGCCTCGTAAGCGGGGATCTGAGTTATTCTTTTGCCGAAGAGATGAAACGCGACTTCGTTATTGGAAATATAGCTAAGGATCTCGGTATTGACCGTGGAAGTTTTTCTTCACGACAGGCCCGTGTTGATTTTGAAGGATTTCGTAAAATGTATTGCGACATTAACATTAGTACTGGGGATTTTACTACGATGGACAGAATTGACAGAGAGAACCTTTGTGGCAAGAAACCTTCCTGTGTGTTAAAAGCAGATCTAGTTTTGGAAAATCCGTTGGAGCTTCATCGTGTAAGTCTTCATATTCAAGACATAAATGACAACTCTCCACAATTCAAAGATCATTTAATTGAAATGGAAATAAGCGAGTTAGCAGAAAGGGGAAGTCGATTTCCAATAGAGCAGGCCCATGACGCAGATATA
>NW_024583398.1:66073-82217 GCF_018398535.1 Haplochromis burtoni
CAGTTCCTGGTTTCAGCTCCTCTTGGATAGAATAGCTTACTTCAGTACACACTGATTGCAGCGCAAGTATACAGACGACAAAGAGGGTAATCAGGCCAGGCTCTAAAAATCCACCGTATTCCATAATTACAAAAACAGAAACATCCGCCAGCAAAGAAAAGATACAACGGAGTTAGTTCATCTCTCGAACGCGTTTGCGATGGAGTGAATTAAACAAATCCAAATACAGAAATCAGCACTGCAATCCAATGGTTCCTTCCAACACAAAGCGCAGGAACAATGGGTGGAGACGATGGCGTTGACGTTACAATGTTTCAAAGTAATCTGGTAGACAGCGACACGATGTGTTCATTTCAGACAGAACATCTGGTAAAATACCAGATTGACAGGTTAATGACGTCATGCAACTATTTCCCATATAAACACAATTAAGCACCTTAATATGTTAAATTGTATTAATTTCATTAAAGCAAGTAACTACAGCCACAGTTTCTGCTAGGATCAAAGAATCTGTTAAGTGCTGTGATGGAAGTAAGTAAAACCGTGTTGCAGTGCACACTTATAACGTTGTTTTAACGCCAGTGAACGCAGTATTTAGCATTTATCTACAAAATTGCAATATTGTGTTATTTAGCTTAAACTGCGATTAAACTTAACATTTTCTCTGCAAGTAAATTTTAATGAAAATAGCAGCATGTAAAATTTGTCTCCAAACTACTTTCCGTATGGTTGCCTTCTATGTGTTCAGCACCATGGACAGAGTCTACTCAAACAAGTCCTTACGCTCAGTTTGTATAAAAGAAAAATACAGTCTTTGCCAGTATGTTACAACATTTTAAATGAAGAAAAGTAAAAGTAACAAATCATTAGTCATATGGCAGCACCTCTAGTCCAAAGAGCATGCACATTACTGTTGGTCGCAGTTAAAACATAACTTTAATAAACTTGGAAAACTGTACTAACTTGGAATCAAACTATTCAAGGGATGCATGTAGTATAGGGCAATTTTAGCAGACTTGCCAAAAAAGAAACACAATATACTTGTATTAAGCAATGATCCTCCTCTGAAAGCACAATGACTATTGTTTTAAATATTTCTCCATAAACAGATGAGCTAAAGCTTTCTGGGAGAATCCTTTTGGCTTTTCTTATGTCTGTTTATGGCCTTACGGTATGTGTTCAAAGAGAGTTATTACTCAGATAATTATCTACTGAGAGTGCAATAATAATTAATCTGAAGATGATCCATTGCTGAAAGTAAAAAACAAGTAACATCTTAAAGAAGGGATGGGGTTCTAAAAAGTAAGTAGACAGTTAAACTTTTTCATCTTTCAATAAGAAAAATATTAGGAAGACAAAACAATATAATTAAACTATTTCTAATTGACATATAACATACTAAGTTATTAGATAAAAAAGTAAATTGATGCCAGTGAAGCAACAACACCTAAAAGAAAACTGATCTGATAGATAAGAAGATTAAAAATATAATAATAATCGTTGAGTATTTTCTGACAATATGTTCTGGCAAGTTAATTGTGAATGGGGTGTTAACTAAACATTTGCCTTTGATGAATGTTACTTAAGAACATTTGATATAATAGCATTTAAAAAAATGTAACTGAAATAGACGGTTGCTCGAAATTGGATAATATGATGTAGAGATTGACATCACACGTTTCTCAAAAAGAAGCTTATTTCAGTCTTTTCTTACCTGGGGAGGGTCGTCCGACTCCCCAAAAGCCTCGAGAAAATCTGATGGACTTTTCTTCAGAGTCTGGTCAGCAGGCAGCGTGTTGTCATTGTATGATGTCACAAACTTAAAGTCACTGGTTCTTGAACCTGTGGTCAGGTACGCGTCATAATTGTAAGTGCTGCGTAAAGTTCCTGTGCCATCAACATCTGCGTAATTAGGAGGGAGATAACCGCTGGGGATGGCAACTGCTCCATCAAACAACAGTCTGGGCTTTCTCCTGCGACAAAACCTCAAACCCAGGATGATGATGATGAAAGTCAGGAAAAACGTGGACACAGACACCAGCGCGATGATCAGATAAGAGGTCAGTTTGGAATTGCTCTCATTATAAGACAGATCCTTCAGTTCTGGCACCTCAGCCAAGTTATCAGAAATAAGTAAATACATGGAACAGGTGGCAGACAGAGAGGGCTGTCCGTTATCTTTCACTGCCACTACAAGGTTTCTGTTTCATGCTGTCAGATTCAGAAATGTCCCGCTGTGTCCTGATCTCTCCGCTGTGGACACCAATAGTAAAAAGTCCCGGATCAGTGGATTTGACTATTTGATAGGACAGCCAGGCGTTCTGTCCGGAGTCCGCGTCCACCGCGATCACTTTGGACACCAGAGAGCCTCCGTGTGCAGCTTTGGGGACCAGCTCGGTCATGAAGGAGTTGCCCTCTGGGGAGGGGTACAGGATCTGAGGAGAGTTGTCATTCACATCTGAGATGAACACACTCACGGTCACGTTGCTGCTGAGAGGAGGAGAACCGTTGTCTCTGGCCATCACGTGGACTTTGAAACTCCTGAACTGTTCATAATCAAACGACCTCACAGCGTGGATCACACCCGTGTCTCCGTTCACAGACAGATAGGAGGACACCGGGGCACCGTTCACCTCACCAGCTAACAGAGAATAAACCACTGTACCGTTCTGTCTCCAGTCGGGGTCTCGAGCACTAACGGAACATAAAGTGGAGCCCGGTTTGTTATTCTCACTCACATATGCGCTGTACGACTGCTTCATCAAACACAGGTGGGTTGTCGTTGATGTCAGCTACAGATAACTGAACACTTTTAGAAGAGGACAGAGGTGGAGAGCCCTCGTCAGTGGCAGTGATTGTAATGTTGTAATCAGACACTAGTTCACGGTCCAGTTGTCCTGTGGTCACCAGAGAATAATAGTTTTTAATAGACGGAACCAACTTAAAGGGGACACCCTGCTGGATGGAGCAGCGGACCTGTCCGTTATTCTCAGAGTCTTTGTCCTGCACGTTAATGATGCCCACCTCTGTACCAGGCGGCACGTTCTCTGCAGGGGGGTTCATTAGTGACTTTATATATATTACTGGTGCATTGTCATTAACATCGGTGATATCGATCATTACTTTAGCGTCGGATGAAAGCCCATAACCATCTTTGGCCTCTATACGCATCTCATATTTTGAATTTGTCTCAAAATCAAGCATTCCTGTGACCTTTATCTCTCCTGTTTTACTGTCCAGTGAAAAAACCCTTTTAGCTTTTTCTGTGATGCGATTAAATTCGTACGACACCTCTCCGTTCACTCCTTCATCTGCATCAGTTGCGCTTACAATTACAACTAAAGTGTTAAGATTTGAATTTTCAGGTAGATTGGCTTTGTAAACGGCCTGGTCAAACACTGGCGCGTTATCGTTAGCATCCAACACAGTAACGTGTATAACGGCACTTCCTGACCTCTGTGGATTTCCACCATCGACTGCAGTCAGGATGAAATTTAAATCGTGCTCCTTTACGCGGTCTAGCTCTTTATCTAGCACCAGCTCGATGCTCTTAGTCCCATCAGCATCTTCTCGAACAAATAAAACAAAATGGTCATTCTTTTGTAAACTGTATTCTTTGACTGCGTTCTGCCCAATATCTACATCATGTGCTTCATTGACGCGGTATCGAGCTCCTTTAACTGCTGATTCTCTTATTTCCAACTTAACTGTATCTTTGGGGAAAACTGGTGAATTGTCGTTTACATCCAGAATAAGCAGTGAAATACGGTGCAGCTCCAAAGGGCTCTCAACGACTAATTCAAATTTAAGCATGCACGAAAGCCTCTCCCCGCACAGCTCCTCCCTGTCAATCTTCTCCCTGATGACAAAATTTCCAGTCTTGAGGTCAATGTCGCAGTAATGCTGGTAGTTTTCCTCTGTATCAATCCGGGCTTTACGAGTGAACAATTTTGCTACTTCCAGGCCGAGATCCTTGGCAATATTCCCAACAATGGATCCCGGTCTCATCTCCTCCGGTGCAGAATAGCTGAGGTCCGCAGCGGTTATCTCGAAAAACAGAGCAAAACCGAACACAAAACAGAGCGAGGCTTGTCTTTTTAGGGCCATTTTTTCACCCAAAATGACACGAATACAAAAATGCCCCTTCCGCTGGGAATATTACACAAAGTGATAACAAAACAGCGTATACCGCGACTACAACAATGGTAGCTCTAGTTTTAGACTAATATCTTCGTTGGTAGTGGGTGGGGAATTGAACCTCTTCACATCTGCTAGTGAGCAGCGACGCTGTGAGTTAATTTGAGATATTACAAATAAACATGTTATAAGCTAGTATAAAATGCCACAGTTACAGCCACAACGACCACCGTAATCGTTTTGTTGCCAATTTTAATTCACAAAAGAAACCGATTTTTCCTGCAAGTTTGGACTTTGATTTTGTGTTAAAGTACAAAAAAGCACAAAGTTTCATTCAGCACCACAGACAGCGCTTCAAGGGTGAGGAAAAGACATACATACTTCCCTCATTTAAATTTTCTGAAAGTGACAACATGATGGACTTTTCTAAAAACACATTAAAATAACACTAGTCCTATATTTTAAAAAAAACAAATATTTATTGGAGAATCTAAAGTCCCGCAAAAGAAAAAAACAGGATGTTTAATCATGAGGCATAGAAAATGAGTGAAAGAAATTTTTAACGAAGAATAAAAGAATAATAATTTCATTTAGTCTATTGTCTGAAGATTAAAAAACGCCTGGAACTACAACATCTAATAGGCGTTTGCAGTAGACACACAATTTACACGGACAAAATTAATCAATATTCTAAGTGGTCTTGAAATTTGAGAGAGAATTTGTTTATTTTTCCATTAATTAAGTAAATGTGAAGTGTGTTAAACGTAGTTAGTAAACATCACTTAACAACAGTTTCTATAAATGTACTAAAATTATTTTTTAAAACATTTCATCTGTAGCATAAGTACAAGTTTAACGAGCTCGTGATTACACGAATTACATTCAAAATATCAAACTGACTAGTGGAACTTCACATCTAACAGCAAGCAATGGACTTATTAGGCACACTGTCCTACAGAGAATTAACTGATAATTAAATTGATAAATGTTATTGACCACTCAGTATTTCAGAATGTCAATTTGTGATGACTGACAATTTTCACTTAAACATGACTAAAGTTATAATTCAACAAGTTGCAGACAAGTAATAATCGTAAAATATTTTTAATCATTTAATATCTTTTTAAAATGGCAAAAGCCAGTAAAATAACTGCATAACTAGTGACATTTGGAAACAAAACGTGCACATCAGTCACTTCAAAAGGGCTGTGCCAAAAAAAGGAATATCAAGAAAATGCGTGCCAGTGAATGCCTTCGTATGAATCAACAAAAAGATTTAAAGAACTGAGAAGAAAGAGCTGAAGTGCATAACATTACACTGAACGTTAAATTAGTTAGTTTAAAAACATGTCCTCTCTCAGGTCTCGATTATCAAGACATCAGCAAAGTCTGATGGACTTTTCTTCAGAGTCTGGTCAGCAGGCAGCGTGTTGTCATTGTATGATGTCACAAACTTAAAGTCACTGGTTCTTGAACCTGTGGTCAGGTACGCATCATAATTGTAAGTGCTGCGTAAAGTTCCTGTGCCATCAACATCTGCGTAATTAGGAGGGAGATAACCGCTGGGGATGGCAACTGCTCCATCAAACAACAGTCTGGGCTTTCTCCTGCGACAAAACCTCAAACCCAGGATGATGATGATGAAAGTCAGAAAAAACGTGGACACAGACACCAGCGCGATGATCAGATAAGAGGTCAGTTTGGAATTGCTCTCATTATAAGACAGATCCTTCAGTTCTGGCACCTCAGCCAAGTTATCAGAAATAAGTAAATACATGGAACAGGTGGCAGACAGAGAGGGCTGTCCGTTATCTTTCACTGCCACTACAAGGTTCTGTTTCATGCTGTCAGATTCAGAAATGTCCCGCTGTGTCCTGATCTCTCCGCTGTGGACACCAATAGTAAAAAGTCCCGGATCAGTGGATTTGACTATTTGATAGGACAGCCAGGCGTTCTGTCCGGAGTCCGCGTCCACCGCGATCACTTTGGACACCAGAGAGCCTCCGTGTGCAGCTTTGGGGACCAGCTCGGTCATGAAGGAGTTGCCCTCTGGGGAGGGGTACAGGATCTGAGGAGAGTTGTCATTCACATCTGAGATGAACACACTCACGGTCACGTTGCTGCTGAGAGGAGGAGAACCGTTGTCTCTGGCCATCACGTGGACTTTAAAACTCCTGAACTGTTCATAATCAAACGACCTCACAGCGTGGATCACACCCGTGTCTCCGTTCACAGACAGATAGGAGGACACCGGGGCACCGTTCACCTCACCAGCTAACAGAGAATAAACCACTGTACCGTTCTGTCTCCAGTCGGGGTCTCGAGCACTAACGGAACATAAAGTGGAGCCAGGTTTGTTATTCTCACTCACATATGCGCTGTACGACTGTTCCTCAAACACAGGTGGGTTGTCGTTGATGTCAGCTACAGATAACTGAACACTTTTAGAAGAGGACAGAGGTGGAGAGCCCTCGTCAGTGGCAGTGATTGTAATGTTGTAATCAGACACTAGTTCGCGGTCCAGTTGTCCTGTGGTCACCAGAGAATAATAGTTTTTAATAGACGGAACCAACTTAAAGGGGACACCCTGCTGGATGGAGCAGCGGACCTGTCCGTTATTCTCAGAGTCTTTGTCCTGCACGTTAATGATGCCCACCTCTGTACCAGGTGACGCGTTCTCGGGTATGGGTTAGACAATGACTTTTAATAATCAGGTGGGTTGTCATTTACATCTGACAGCTCAATTATTACTTTTGAGTCTGAGGTAAGACCATATCCGTCTTTAGCATCTACACGCATTTCATAAACGGACTCTTCTTCAAAATCCAAAGGTCCGATTACCTTTATTTCTCCTGTGATGTGATTTAAATCAAATGCTCTTCTGCCAGTCTCTGATATACGACTCAGCTCATAAGTCACCTTACCATTTAGACCTTCATCTGCATCAGTTGCAGCCACTTTAACCACTACAGTATATAAAGGAGAATTTTCAGGAAGACTGGCTTTATACACAGGTTGACTAAAAACCGGGGCGTTATCGTTAGCGTCTAAGACAATTACATGCACGGTAGTCGTGCCACTTCTTTTAGGACTGCCCCCATCCAATGCAGTAAGTAGTAATCGGAATTCCCGCTGTTCCTCGCGATCCAATTCCTTTTGCAACACTAGTTCAGCAAATCTGCCTCCATCTAATTTAGTCTGCATTTTCAGCACTAGATAACTGTTAGTCTGCAACACATATCTTTGAACAGCGTTTTGTCCAATATCGAGATCGTGTGCTTCCAAAATACGGAAACGGGATCCCTTTACAGCCAATTCATTGATTTCTATTTTTATTTCGTCTTTCGCAAAAACAGGTTGATTGTCATTGATATCTTGTATTTGTAATGAAATTCGATGTAACACAAGTGGCGCCTCTAAGACCAATTCAGATTTGAGGATGCAAGATGCCTTTTCGCCACAAAGAGCCTCTCTATCAATCCTCTCAGCTACAATTAAATCGCCAGTGCTTGGATTTATGTCACAATACCGTTTACGGTTCAGATCGCTGTCAATGCGGGCCTTTCGAACAGATAATTCCCCCACGTTCAGTCCGAGGTCCCTTGCTACATTTCCTATGACAGATCCGGTCATCATTTCCTCGGGAAAAGAATAGCTCACATCTCCATAGCCGAAGAGAAAGGATTGAAGAAAGAAAGCAAAGCTGTATAGCAGGCCCGCCACCGAATTTCTACTGTGTGCCATCTTTGGACAAAAAATACAAAGAAAAACACTCGAAAACGTTTAACAGTCCAAACTGTATCAGTGCGACAACAAGTGCGCTCTTTTCACATCAGTTATAATCGAAAATATTTCCAGAGAATGGTGGACAAAAGCACACCCAAAGGGACAGTTTGACAATGACAAGACTGCATTAACACTAACAAACCAAGAGCTATGGATGGAGGTATGTTTCCACTGCTGGTAAACAGCGACCTCTGAGTTCATATGCGTTGTCTGCACGTGAAATATTTAACTTGCAGACAACGCATTGATTCCTTTATGACCACAGCACACACAGCACACTTCTTTTAAAAAAAAAAAGGGGGGGGGGGTGGGGGGTTACAGCTAAACGTATTGTCAATTTATATTTTAATACTGATCTGGGTAGGCAACATTTTTCGACTGGTAAAAACATTCATTACTAAAGAAAATTAGTAGTCCCAATAACGTCCACGTTCAATTACCATTTCACTGGTGCGCATTCTCCCTAAAAAATGGAAAATGCATAAGTAAAGTAAATACAAACATAAGCACTAATCTTCGGGTAGAGTAAGAAGTATAAAAACATGAAAAATCAACTTAAGAACTTTAAATATCATCCACAAATCACAAGCCAGGGCAAATATTCATCAGAGAAATAAAATGAATGACAATATTGAGCTTAATCAAGTGCTTTCCTAATTCGTGAGGGTCCATTTATCAGTACGGGCAAATGTAACCTCATTGGAAAGGAAATAACCCATGATTACTATTGAGAATTACCATCTGAATAATACCGTAGATTTTAAAAACAACAAGCATTCTTGTACTGTAAGTGAATCTCTAAAGGACAGGGTGATGACACTTTTTCAACCTGGTGGAAGGTTATGAAGTCCATGGAAAGGTGAGTGTTTGTTACTTTGTTGTTTTTTAATTTGTTGAGTTAAGAACCTAAGAAAACCAAACAAACAGCAATTTGAACTTTAACATGTCAATCTGAATTATGATAGTTCATATATCAGCAATATCTTCTGCATAGAATTTTTGTGGCTTTTGATATCTATTACTAACTTCTATGAACAGTATAATGCCAGAGAAAGACTCCATCACTTTGGAGTCTCTCTCTGGCATTATATGGTTAATACATCTTTTGAAATGGGAAAAGTTCATTTCTAATTCTGGACTTGGAAAAAGTAAAACCTGACAAATAAAGTAAATTCTTTTTCCATTTCTATAGCCGAATGTTTTTTTCTTAATTATCATTCCCCTAAATCTTTCTATTATGTAATGAATTGCAGCTTCTAATACACCTGCTGAAGTTCATAGTTCAGAAGAGAAAATTAAAATGCATTATAGTGACATAAAAATAGATTTAAGGACACTGTTTCTACTACGGCAGTATCTGACTACAATATGACTGCTTTCATTAATATTAAATGAAACAAAATATATGGAATTAAAAAAATAAAAAAGATTCCGAATATCTATACAAGAAAGTTTGATTGGTTAAGGTGGAAATTTATCCCCCCAACAGATTTATAAATTTAACGCCAGTAAATAAGTCATACCTCTAGAGACACATCTGATTCTTCAAATGCATCAGCAAAATCTGATGGACTTCAAAGACAATACTATAAATGTAAAAGCTTAAAAGACATAACAAAACACTGGTTACTGATCCCATATCAGCATCCTACCTCATGAGTCGAGATCTTCCAAAGATCAGCAAAGTCTGATGGACTTTTCTTCAGAGTCTGGTCAGCAGGCAGCGTGTTGTCATTGTATGATGTCACAAACTTAAAGTCACTGGTTCTTGAACCTGTGGTCAGGTACGCATCATAATTGTAAGTGCTGCGTAAAGTTCCTGTGCCATCAACATCTGCGTAATTAGGAGGGAGATAACCGCTGGGGATGGCAACTGCTCCATCAAACAACAGTCTGGGCTTTCTCCTGCGACAAAACCTCAAACCCAGGATGATGATGATGAAAGTCAGAAAAAACGTGGACACAGACACCAGCGCGATGATCAGATAAGAGGTCAGTTTGGAATTGCTCTCATTATAAGACAGATCCTTCAGTTCTGGCACCTCAGCCAAGTTATCAGAAATAAGTAAATACATGGAACAGGTGGCAGACAGAGAGGGCTGTCCGTTATCTTTCACTGCCACTACAAGGTTCTGTTTCATGCTGTCAGATTCAGAAATGTCCCGCTGTGTCCTGATCTCTCCGCTGTGGACACCAATGGTAAAAAGTCCCGGATCAGTGGATTTGACTATTTGATAGGACAGCCAGGCGTTCTGTCCGGAGTCCGCGTCCACCGCGATCACTTTGGACACCAGAGAGCCTCCGTGTGCAGCTTTGGGGACCAGCTCGGTCATGAAGGAGTTGCCCTCTGGGGAGGGGTACAGGATCTGAGGAGAGTTGTCATTCACATCTGAGATGAACACACTCACGGTCACGTTGCTGCTGAGAGGAGGAGAACCGTTGTCTCTGGCCATCACGTGGACTTTAAAACTCCTGAACTGTTCATAATCAAACGACCTCACAGCGTGGATCACACCCGTGTCTCCGTTCACAGACAGATAGGAGGACACCGGGGCACCGTTCACCTCACCAGCTAACAGAGAATAAACCACTGTACCGTTCTGTCTCCAGTCGGGGTCTCGAGCACTAACGGAACATAAAGTGGAGCCCAGGTTTGTTATTCTCACTCACATATGCGCTGTACGACTGTTCCTCAAACACAGGTGGGTTGTCGTTGATGTCAGCTACAGATAACTGAACACTTTTAGAAGAGGACAGAGTGGAGAGCCCTCGTCAGTGGCAGTGATTGTAATGTTGTAATCAGACACTAGTTCACGGTCCAGTTGTCCTGTGGTCACCAGAGAATAATAGTTTTTAATAGAAGGAACCAACTTAAAGGGGACACCCTGCTGGATGGAGCAGCGGACCTGTCGGTTATTCCTCAGAGTCTCTGTCCTGCACGTTAATGATGCCCACCTCTGTACCAGGTGGGCACTTCTCAGGTATGGATTTGTCAGGTTTCAGATGTAACTAAGGATGCGTATTTATCATTACATCAGTATAAATCATTATAACTCTGCATAAGATGTTAGTCCTAAACCATCTTTAGGCTTCATTACCTCATTTCAAAAAAACTTTTTTCTTCATAGTCAATCACACCAGTACTTTAATTTCTCCAGTTTTAGGATTAATGAGAAAAACATTTATTCGCTTGTCAGATCACATGCCAAGTCATAGTCACATCTCCATTACTCCCTCATCTGCATCATGTGGCTTACTGCTTTAATCACTAAGTGTTCTAAAGGAAGTTTTCAGGCAGGACTGGCTTTATAAACGGCTGGCTGAACACTGGGGCGTTATCATTAGCATCCAAGCACAGTGACGTGTATAGCTAAGGTACCTGATCTCTGAGGAGATCCACCTCCAAAGCTGTGATGAGTAAATTAATCTCCTTTTGCTTTTCTCGATCGAAGTTTATTCTTCAGTACAAGTTCAACTGTTGTTCAACAGCCAAATGAAATGGTTGTTCTTTTGTAAGATGTACCTTTGCACAGCATTTTGACTTATATCTGCGTCATGGGCCTGCTCTATTGGAAATCGACTTCCCCTTTCTGCTAACTCGCTTATTTCCATTTCAATTAAATGATCTTTGAATTGTGGAGAGTTGTCATTTATGTCTTGAATATGAAGACTTACACGATGAAGCTCCAACGGATTTTCCAAAACTAGATCTGCTTTTAACACACAGGAAGGTTTCTTGCCACAAAGGTTCTCTCTGTCAATTCTGTCCATCATAGTAAAATCCCCAGTACTAATGTTAATGTCGCAATACATTTTACGAAATCCTTCAAAATCAACACGGGCCTGTCGTGAAGAAAAACTTCCACGGTCAATACCGAGATCCTTAGCTATATTTCCAATAACGAAGTCGCGTTTCATCTCTTCGGCAAAAGAATAACTCAGATCCCCGCTTACGAGGCGCATCGTTACAATAAACGTAGCAAGGCAATAGATCGGGCCTGAAAATCCTTTGTCTCTCATCCTGATACAAAAACGTGACCGCAGTGCTTCTGATGCACTTTCCAGAGCAAAAACAACAACGTGATTCGTAACCGATTCAACAATCCAAAGTGTAATATCACGATGAAACACGGAGAAACATGTCTGCAAACGTAACTGGTTCTCAGGGAATTACAGTCGACATCTGTGTAGTAGCAGTGGGTGGAGTGGTGTGTGTCAGTGTGCTATCAGCCAACAGCGACACCACGAGTTGCCTTTTATCCTCACACTAGGTGATTAAATATGTTTGTCGATGTCTGAAAACACAAGTCATGTTCACTTATTGTTAAATAAACTTTGAATTGGTTTCAAAACACAAGCTTATTGAAAACACCAAAACTACGAGAAATCGCTAACTAAAAGAAAAAAAAATAGTGTTTCACGATTTACTGATGACAATTAACATCATAGCACTTGTGCATGAAGAACAGTAACAAGTACCTCCCCAGTAAACATTTTATAATCAGTTTGTAACTACAAACAATTAACGAGTGTATATAGTGGCAAACAAGAAATGTCTACACACATCTGCTGTATGTGATAAAATGTCATTCATTTACCTCAGGCACATAACCTATACACAGGCTCATCATATAACACATCTTGTGTTCTTCGTTCACAGAACACAACTGAACTGAAGAGCATTTGATTTGCGGGCCGAACGTTCTAGATACAATTAAGCTAATGTTTCTACATCGTTGTGAAAGAAGAAGAAATGAATAACAAACTGTTGTATGTAGATATTGCTATTATTTTGAAGGTCACATAGATAAACCTGACAGAAAATTCTGTTAAGACTCTTTTACCTTCGCTAATACCAGGTTAAAAATCACTCAAATGTAAAATGGTATATCCGACTACTTCATATTCAGAGCTGAGCTCGGCAAAATAAAAAGAATTCAGTAAATAACAACACGAATGTCTATTATAATTATTATCAATATTATTAATAATATCAATGGTCGCAGACAATTACTAGAAATGACGTCGATTTAAATGAAAGAGCACAACTATAGAGAGAGTGCGCGCGCGAGAGAGGGAAAGACAGGGAGACAGAGAGAGGGGGAGAGAGAGAACAATTACAGTGAGTGGGTCTCTGGGGCCCTGAGGAATATTTCAGCACCAAAGAAAGTTAATTTGAGATTTGGCAGGACCAACCACGCAAAGATACAAAATGTGTTTCTGCTATACGCGCAGCCACGTGCTCTTAAATAGTGTGAATTAGTTATTTTGATAAAAGCAAACAATTACAATAAGTTAACCATGGCATAAGTCCGCATTGTTTTATACGGTATAGTTTGCTAAAGAATGAGTTATTTCATTAAATCTTTTTGCCACAAGGACCCAGAAAAACACGATAACAATATACAAAATTACGAAAAATAGCACCCGCAAATAACAAACTAAGATGTAAGTTACACGATAAGTAAAGAAAAAAGAAAAATAGTCGAGATGAACATGCCGTAAGGTATTTCTGAATGAAAGTTTTCATCATATGATAAGCAATTCATGGTAAACGACAATACTACCTGTGCAAGATAAAGACATAAACAACGGTCTTACAAATATTTTTTTAAAAAACAAAAAGAAACACAACAAAAAGTGTAGCAACCAGAGGGAAGATTTGTGAGTGTCTTACCTCAATAGATTCCAGTGAAATATCAGCAAAGTCTGATGGACTTTTCTTCAGAGTCTGGTCAGCAGGCAGCGTGTTGTCATTGTATGATGTCACAAACTTAAAGTCACTGGTTCTTGAACCTGTGGTCAGGTACGCGTCATAATTGTAAGTGCTGCGTAAAGTTCCTGTGCCATCAACATCTGCGTAATTAGGAGGGAGATAACCGCTGGGGATGGCAACTGCTCCATCAAACAACAGTCTGGGCTTTCTCCTGCGACAAAACCTCAAACCCAGGATGATGATGATGAAAGTCAGAAAAAACGTGGACACAGACACCAGCGCGATGATCAGATAAGAGGTCAGTTTGGAATTGCTCTCATTATAAGACAGATCCTTCAGTTCTGGCACCTCAGCCAAGTTATCAGAAATAAGTAAATACATGGAACAGGTGGCAGACAGAGAGGGCTGTCCGTTATCTTTCACTGCCACTACAAGGTTCTGTTTCATGCTGTCAGATTCAGAAATGTCCCGCTGTGTCCTGATCTCTCCGCTGTGGACACCAATAGTAAAAAGTCCCGGATCAGTGGATTTGACTATTTGATAGGACAGCCAGGCGTTCTGTCCGGAGTCCGCGTCCACCGCGATCACTTTGGACACCAGAGAGCCTCCGTGTGCAGCTTTGGGGACCAGCTCGGTCATGAAGGAGTTGCCCTCCGGGGAGGGGTACAGGATCTGAGGAGAGTTGTCATTCACATCTGAGATGAACACACTCACGGTCACGTTGCTGCTGAGAGGAGGAGAACCGTTGTCTCTGGCCATCACGTGGACTTTAAAACTCCTGAACTGTTCATAATCAAACGACCTCACAGCGTGGATCACACCCGTGTCTCCGTTCACAGACAGATAGGAGGACACCGGGGCACCGTTCACCTCACCAGCTAACAGAGAATAAACCACTGTACCGTTCTGTCTCCAGTCGGGGTCTCGAGCACTAACGGAACATAAAGTGGAGCCCGGTTTGTTATTCTCACTCACATATGCGCTGTACGACTGTTCCTCAAACACAGGTGGGTTGTCGTTGATGTCAGCTACAGATAACTGAACACTTTTAGAAGAGGACAGAGGTGGAGAGCCCTCGTCAGTGGCAGTGATTGTAATGTTGTAATCAGACACTAGTTCACGGTCCAGTTGTCCTGTGGTCACCAGAGAATAATAGTTTTTAATAGAAGGAACCAACTTAAAGGGGACACCCTGCTGGATGGAGCAGCGGACCTGTCGGTTATTCTCAGAGTCTTTGTCCTGCACGTTAATGATCCCACCTCTGTACCAGGTGGCACATTCTCGTGAATGGGATTTGACAGTGACTTCAGGTATATATCTGGCGAGTTGTCATTATTATCAATAACATCTATTATAACTTTGGCATAAGATGTTAACCCTAAACCATCTTTAGCTGCACTTTCATTTCAAAAGAACTTTTTTCTTCATAGTCAATCAAACCACACACTTTAATTTCTCCAGTTTTAGGATTAATAGAGAAAACTTTATCATCGCTGTCAGATATATGACCGAAGTCATACGTTACATCTCCATTCACTCCTTCGTCTGCATCTGTGGCACTGACTTTAATCACTGTTGTATCTAAAGGACAGTTTTCAGGCAGACTGGCTTTATAAACGGCCTGGCTGAACACTGGGGCGTTATCATTAGCATCCAGCACAGTGACGTGTATGACTACGGTACCTGATCTCTGAGGAGATCCACCGTCCAAAGCTGTGATGAGTAAATTAATCTCCTTTTGCTTTTCTCGATCGAGTTTATTTTCCAGTACAAGATCGACGTTGTTGTTGTCAACTGATAAAATGAAATGGTTGTTCTTTTGTAAGATGTACCTTTGCACAGCATTTTGACTTACAATGACAACACGCTGCCTGCTGACCAGACTCTGAAGAAAAGTCCATCAGACTTTGCTGATCCATTTGACACTCTGGGTCAATCTATTGAGGTAAGACACTCACAAATCTTCCCTCTGGTTGCTACACTTTTTGTTGTGTTTCTTTTTGTTTTTTAAAAAAATATTTGTAAGACCGTTGTTTATGTCTTTATCTTGCACAGGTAGTATTGTCGTTTACCATGAATTGCTTATCATATGATGAAAACTTTCATTCAGAAATACCTTACGGCATGTTCATCTCGACTATTTTTCTTTTTTCTTTACTTATCGTGTAACTTACATCTTAGTTTGTTATTTGCGGGTGCTATTTTTCGTAATTTTGTATATTGTTGTTACGTGTTTTTCTGGGTCCTTGTGGCAAAAAGATTTAATGAAATAACTCATTCTTTAGCAAACTATACAGTATAAAACAATGCGGACTTATGCCATGGTTAACTTATTGTAATTGTTTGCTTTTATCAAAATAACTAATTCACACTATTGAAGAGCACGTGGCTGCGCGTATATCAGAAACACATTTTGTATCTTTGCGTGGTTGGTCCTGCCAAATCTCAAATTAACTTTCTTTGGTGCTGAAATATTCCTCAGGGCCCCAGAGACCCACTCACTGT
>NW_024583398.1:83349-84432 GCF_018398535.1 Haplochromis burtoni
GACATGTTTCTCCGTGTTTCATCGTGATATTACACTTTGGATTGTTGAATCGTTTACGAATCACGTTGTTGTTTTTGCTCTGGAAAGTGCATCAGAAGCACTGCGGTCACGTTTTTGTATCAGGATGGGAGACAAAGGATTTTCAGGGTTAAGACTGATTCTCCGGTCTGCTTTGTTTGTTGTAACGCTGCGCCTGGTTTATGGGGACCTGAGTTACTCTATTCCAGAAGAAATGAAACGAGACTATGTCATTGGAAACGTCGCGAAGGACCTCAGTGTTAATTTTGGAACCTTAGCTTCACGACAAGCCCGTGTTGATTTTGAAGGATCTCGGAAAAGGTACTGTGAAATTAATATGAGAACCGGAGATTTGATCACATCGGAGAGAATTGACAGGGAAAGCCTTTGCGGGAAGAAACCTTCTTGTGTTCTAAAAGTAGATCTGGTGTTAGAAAATCCTTTGGAGCTTCACCATGTAAGTCTGCATATTCAAGATGTGAACGACAATGCACCGCAATTTAACGAAAATTTGATAAGAATGGAAATAAGGGAGTCAGCAGAGAAGGGTAGCCGCTTCTCAATTGAAGAGGCCCATGACGCAGATATTGGTCAAAATGATGTGCAAAGATACAGCCTACATAAGAACGACAACTTTATTCTGGCTGTTGATAGCAATAGAGTTGAACTTGTTCTACAGAATAAACTTGATCGAGAGAAACAAAAGGAGATTAATTTACTCCTCACAGCTTTGGACGGTGGATCTCCTCAGAGATCCGGTACCGTAGCCATACACGTCACTGTGCTGGATGCTAATGATAACGCCCCAGAGTTCAGCCAGGCCGTTTATAAAGCCAGTCTGCCTGAAAACTCTCCTTTAGATACAACAGTGATTAAAGTCAGTGCCACAGATGCAGACGAAGGAGTGAATGGAGATGTAGCATATCAGTTTGGCCATGTGTCTGACAACGACATAAATGTATTTTCCATTGATTCCAAAACGGGAGAAATTAAAGTAACTGGTGTAATTGACTATGAAGAAAGAAGTTTTTTTGAAATGAGGGTAAAAGCCAAAGATGGTTTAGG
>NW_024583398.1:85715-87745 GCF_018398535.1 Haplochromis burtoni
CAAGAACCAGTGACTTTAAGTTTGTGACATCATACAATGACAACACGCTGCCTGCTGACCAGACTCTGAAGAAAAGTCCATCAGACTTTGCTGATGCGTTTGAAGATCTCGAAACTCCAATAGAGGTAGGATGCTGAAATAACTGGGTTATCAAAATCGCAGTGTTTTGTTATGTCTTTAAGTTTTTACATTTATAGTATTGTCTTTGAAGTCCATCAGATTTTGCTGATGCATTTGAAGAATCAGATGCGTCTCTAGAGGTATGACTTACTTACTGGCGTTAAATTTATAAATCTGTTGGGGATAAATTTGCACCTTAACCAATCAAACTTTCTTGTATAGATATTCGGAATCTTTTTTATGTTTTTAATTCCATATATTTTGTTTCATTTAATATTAATGAAAGCAGTCATATTGTAGTCAGATACTGCCGTAGTAGAAACAGTGTCCTTAAATCTATTTTTATGTCACTATAATGCATTTTAATTTTCTCTTCTGAACTATGAACTTCAGCAGGTGTATTAGAAGCTGCAATTCATTACATAATAGAAAGATTTAGGGGAATGATAATTAAGAAAAAAACATTCGGCTATAGAAATGGAAAAAGAATTTACTTTATTTGTCAGGTTTTACTTTTTCCAAGTCCAGAATTAGAAATGAACTTTTCCCATTTCAAAAGATGTATTAACCATATAATGCCAGAGAGAGACTCCAAAGTGATGGAGTCTTTCTCTGGCATTATACTGTTCATAGAAGTTAGTAATAGATATCAAAAGCACAAAATTCTATGCAGAAGATATTGCTGATATATGAACTATCATAATTCAGATTGACATGTTAAAGTTCAAATTGCTGTTTGTTTGGTTTTCTTAGGTTCTTAACTCAACAAATTAAAAAACAACAAAGTAACAAACACTCACCTTTCCATGGACTTCATAACCTTCCACCAGGTTGAAAAAGTGTCATCACCCTGTCCTTTAGAGATTCACTTACAGTACAAGAATGCTTGTTGTTTTTAAAATCTACGGTATTATTCAGATGGTAATTCTCAATAGTAATCATGGGTTATTTCCTTTCCAATGAGGTTACATTTGCCCGTACTGATAAATGGACCCTCACGAATTAGGAAAACACTTGATTAAGCTCAATATTGTCATTCATTTTATTTCTCTGATGAATATTTGCCCTGGCTTGTGATTTGTGGATGATATTTAAAGCTTCTTAAGTTGATTTTTCATGTTTTTATACTTCTTACTCTACCCGAAGATTAGTGCTTATGTTTGTATTTACTTTACTTATGCATTTTCCATTTTTTGTTTAAAGCTTCTTAAGTTGATTTTTCATGTTTTTATACTTCTTACTCTACCCGAAGATTAGTGCTTATGTTTGTATTTACTTTACTTATGCATTTTCCATTTTTTAGGGAGAATGCGCACCAGTGAAATGGTAATTGAACGTGGACGTTACATTGGGACTACTAATTTTGTTTAGTAATGAATGTTTTTACCAGTCGAAAAATGTTGCCTACCCAGATCAGTATTAAAATATAAATTGACAATACGTTTAGCTGTCCCCCTTTTTTTTTTTAAAAGAAGTGTGCTGTGTGTGCTGTGGTCATAAAGGAAATCAATGCGTTGTCTGCAAGTTAAATATTTCACGTGCAGACAACGCATATGAACTCAGAGGGTCGCTGTTTACCAGCAGTGGAAACATACCTCCATCCATAGCTCTTGGTTTGTTAGTGTTAATGCAGTCTTGTCATTGTCAAACTGTCCCTTTGGGTGTGCTTTTGTCCACCATTCTCTGGAAATATTTTCGATTATAACTGATGTGAAAAGAGCGCACTTGTTGTCGCACTGATACAGTTTGGACTGTTAAACGTTTTCGAGTGTTTTTCTTTGTATTTTTTGTCCAAAGATGGCACACAGTAGAAATTCGGTGGCGGGCCTGCTATACAGCTTTGCTTTCTTTCTTCAATCCTTTCTCTTCGGCTATGGAGATGTGAGCTATTCTTTTCCCGAGGAAATGAT
>NW_024583398.1:87770-89009 GCF_018398535.1 Haplochromis burtoni
GACCGGATCTGTCATAGGAAATGTAGCAAGGGACCTCGGACTGAACGTGGGGGAATTATCTGTTCGAAAGGCCCGCATTGACAGCGATCTGAACCGTAAACGGTATTGTGACATAAATCCAAGCACTGGCGATTTAATTGTAGCTGAGAGGATTGATAGAGAGGCTCTTTGTGGCGAAAAGGCATCTTGCATCCTCAAATCTGAATTGGTCTTAGAGGCGCCACTTGTGTTACATCGAATTTCATTACAAATACAAGATATCAATGACAATCAACCTGTTTTTGCGAAAGACGAAATAAAAATAGAAATCAATGAATTGGCTGTAAAGGGATCCCGTTTCCGTATTTTGGAAGCACACGATCTCGATATTGGACAAAACGCTGTTCAAAGATATGTGTTGCAGACTAACAGTTATCTAGTGCTGAAAATGCAGACTAAATTAGATGGAGGCAGATTTGCTGAACTAGTGTTGCAAAAGGAATTGGATCGCGAGGAACAGCGGGAATTCCGATTACTACTTACTGCATTGGATGGGGGCAGTCCTAAAAGAAGTGGCACGACTACCGTGCATGTAATTGTCTTAGACGCTAACGATAACGCCCCGGTTTTTAGTCAACCTGTGTATAAAGCCAGTCTTCCTGAAAATTCTCCTTTATATACTGTAGTGGTTAAAGTGGCTGCAACTGATGCAGATGAAGGTCTAAATGGTAAGGTGACTTATGAGCTAAGTCGTATATCAGAGACTGGCAGAAGAGCATTTGATTTAAATCACATCACAGGAGAAATAAAGGTAATCGGACCTTTGGATTTTGAAGAAGAGTCCGTTTATGAAATGCGCGTAGATGCTAAAGACGGATATGGTCTTACCTCAGACTCAAAAGTAATAATTGAGCTGTCAGATGTAAATGACAACCCACCTGGGATTAGTTTAAAATCACTATCTAACTCCATACCCGAGAACGCGTCACCTGGTACAGAGGTGGGAATCATTAACGTGCAGGACAAAGACTCTGAGAATAACGGACAGGTCCGCTGCTCCATCCAACAGGGTGTCCCCTTTAAGTTGGTTCCGTCTATTAAAAACTATTATTCTCTGGTCACCACAGGACAACTGGACCGCGAACTAGTGTCCGATTACAACATTACAATCACTACCACTGACGAGGGCTCTCCACCTCTGTCCTCTTCTAAAAGTGTTCAGTTATCTGTAGCTGACATCAACGACAACCCACCTGTGTT
>NW_024583398.1:90796-91819 GCF_018398535.1 Haplochromis burtoni
AAAATATAGGACTAGTGTTATTTTAATGTGTTTTTAGAAAAGTCCATCATGTTGTCACTTTCAGAAAATTTAAATGAGGGAAGTATGTATGTCTTTTCCTCACCCTTGAAGCGCTGTCTGTGGTGCTGAATGAAACTTTGTGCTTTTTTGTACTTTAACACAAAATCAAAGTCCAAACTTGCAGGAAAAATCGGTTTCTTTTGTGAATTAAAATTGGCAACAAAACGATTACGGTGGTCGTTGTGGCTGTAACTGTGGCATTTTATACTAGCTTATAACATGTTTATTTGTAATATCTCAAATTAACTCACAGCGTCGCTGCTCACTAGCAGATGTGAAGAGGTTCAATTCCCCACCCACTACCAACGAAGATATTAGTCTAAAACTAGAGCTACCATTGTTGTAGTCGCGGTATACCCTGTTTTGTTATTACTTTGTGTAATATTCCCAGCGGAAGGGGCATTTTTGTATTCGTGTCCTTTTTGGGTGAAAAAATGGCCCTAAGAAGACAAGCCTCGCTCTGTTTTGTGTTCGGCTTTGCTCTGTTTTTCGAGATAACCGCTGCGGACCTCAGCTATTCTGCACCGGAGGAGATGAGACCGGGATCCATTGTTGGGAATATTGCCAAGGATCTCGGCCTGGAAGTAGCAAAATTGTTCACTCGTAAAGCCCGGATTGATACAGAGGAAAACTACCAGCATTACTGCGACATTGACCTCAAGACTGGAAATTTTGTCATCAGGGAGAAGATTGACAGGGAGGAGCTGTGCGGGGAGAGGCTTTCGTGCATGCTTAAATTTGAATTAGTCGTGGAGAACCCTTTGGAGCTGCACCGTATTTCACTGCTTATTCAGGATGTAAACGACAATTCACCAGTTTTCCCCAAAGATACAGTTAAGTTGGAAATAAGAGAATCAGCAGATAAAGGAGCTCGATACCGCGTCAATGAAGCACATGATGTAGATATTGGGCAGAACGCAGTCAAAGAATACAGTTTACAAAAGAATGACCATTTTGTTTTAT
>NW_024583399.1:0-7585 GCF_018398535.1 Haplochromis burtoni
CAGCTGTGCTAGCACACTGACTGGATACTGTCATTCAAAGACTCCCTCTGGCTACAGTCTGTGAGGAGAGAGAGTCAGGAAGTCAGTGAGTGCCTGAAGGACTGCGTCGACACTGCAGGCTGGGGCGTATTCTAGGATCCACGTGAGGATGGCATAAACAGCATCATAGACTGCATCACTGAGATCACTGCCTAGGTAAATATATGAACCATAATTCCAACAACAAGCCCTGGATCACCACTGACCTGAATACTAAATGAAAGGAGGGTCGTCAACTGCTCATAATTACCTATAATTTCCTTATCGATTCATAAAGTATTCTGATTCTTATAACCCCACCAATCCCATCTTCCTGTCTGAAACCCCTGCTTGTACACCTTTGTGACCACTGGTCAGTTCGGGAGATGGCATGAGCTACTAGCTGATGCAGTGTGCTCGCTGTCACCTGGATGATATTTTGGTGGTATTGTGAGAAAGCAACCAAACTCCATCATGGTGAATCCTTCTCTCCCACTTCATCCCACTCTACTGAGATAATAGAGCGCATTCTCCCTCAGACAGGTGAATACACTGATAATATTCCATTGTGTAGTTTTCTATCCAGGTGTGCTTTTAATGCACTGGGAGTCCATTTGGGAATCCATTGTATGTCAGGTTATTTTCAGATGTAATTTCATGGTGGATCTAAAACTGATGGTGCTTTTCTTTGTTCATAACTCCATTAATTTTGACATGATCGCCAACACGACTGACTGATATGCAGCTCCATACCATGACAGAACCTCCACCATGTTTTACAGATGCCAGAAAATTCCACATTGGATTTCTTCTCTCCACAAGACCAAAACGTCCAACTGGAATTCAATATCAAGGATCACAGATGGGGTTTACACACCTGAATATATATACTGAGGGAGAGGAACGTACTGATTTTATGCATGATTATTTACTTTTGAAGAAAAATGATAACAAAAAGTATTTCAGCAGTGTAACATGTTATAAAAGCAATTACAAAACAAAGTTTCATTTTAAGCAAACAATAAAAAGACACAAGCTATAAAGCAAGCACACCAAATGATTTATAATTGGTCAATTTAGAATACAGATCAAACAACACACTTTAGTGATTGAATGCTTAAAAAAAGCTGCCACACAAAAACCTAAATAAATTGAAAAGTACAACCATCTGAGACACAGGTGTATGATATATGATTTGATATGATGTATAGCTTTCCAAAAGCAGGGAACCCTGACTGTGTAATGCTTTAACAAAGTAATTCTCCAGCTTTCTCTGAAATGTCAGCTAATTATTCCCTACAGTAGTCGCACCACCAGCTCCACAGTTTGAGAAGACTGTTTTAATGTGTAGTGTAAGGACATGTTGTCAAATGGCTCTCACAAATATCCCCTGTGTACATGTGTAAATGAGAGAAAAGACAAGGCACAGTTTATTCATTAATGCTGACTCTTTCAATAAACAAGTTTAGAGATTTAAAGTTTAGAGTTAAAAAACGCGTACTAGTGTAACTATTGCTATAAAGGATTAAGATGAATTTAGCTAAATGTAACCTACACAATTAAAATACAAACATATCTTCATTTGACACACAAACTTGGCAGCAAATAGTTGATTGGTTAACTAACTGGTCAAAATACTCCATCAGCCTTTTTACGTCTGGGGGTAAAAATTATGGGCCAAAGTTTAAACACACATGCTGTGAAATTTTAGCTTCATATACCGAATACAGTTTTGTGAAAAATGGTCTATCGACCTACTATCAAGCCATTTCTTTTCTTAAACTGGTCAAGGAAAAGTCAGATTAGCAGCTGAGAGTGCATTTTGAAGGTTGACATTGTTTTTCACAGTATTTCACTGCTTTTCTGTAGTGCATGTAATACAGAACTTAAATTTGACCTTAGAAACTGCGCATGTCACATATTCTGTTTTTTGCTGACTTTGCCTCCTGTCGTTAGCTTGTATACTCATAATAAAAGTCGGCACAAAACAGATGATCAAAGAGTTTCACTGACATTACTTGAAAAGTTTGTGTGTCAACAGAAGTTAAACATGCCTTTAACCATTTTGGAAAGCGAAGCAGCTTACAGCAAACACTGTAGAGCGAGTCTGGCTCTCTGGAAACAGAGATCCAAGTGATAGCTCCTGGGAAAATACAGGCATCATAAGCTTTGCAGAAATACGTAAGCCAATGTCGAACAGAATTATCAGTTACAGTCAGTTTCCGTCTTTATGATGACACACTTTTCATAACAGTGAAGTAAAAACAGCTCTTTATCAGTCAGCACACTTATTAGACCCGTCTATTTAAATAAGTCAGCTCGGCTGAACGGATGAAGTTAAAGGTCTGAACCAGAACAACAAAAGATAAGAAATTAAGAGAGTGCATTTGCATTTGTGTAACTTAGCATTTGTTACTTAATGCACTATGTAGTCTTGTATTCATATAATATTAAATTTTAAATTTACCATTTTTAGTATTTTATCATTACCTAAAAATGAGTATTTAATCATACTCCCATAAGTTTATAAGAAATCTGTTCATATACTCGGGCTTTCTGTTCAGGTTTCTTATTAACTGTTGATCAGCACATTCATTTAAGTAAATACATGAATAAAGATTAAGATTTTTTTTTACTTGCATGTGTAAGTTTTGTTTTATTAGAGCAAAACTTGTACATTCATGGCAAGTACAGACAAGTGCAGGCCTGTTTTATTATAGTTTTATGTAGTAGTTTTACTGGAGGGGAGTAAGTGTGTGCACCATCATCATGCACAAGAGAAATTTAGCACCATTCACAGTGTGCAGTGAAGCTATTCTCTGTGTGAGTTTTTGTATTGTACTGGTAATTCATTTAGTGTTTCTGATACAAACACTGTGGGTTTTATAAACTGCAGCTTAATGACTCGTGTTATCAGGAGGAGTAAAGAACATCAGCCAGAGCTTCAATGCAGACACACCTGCTGCAGCTGTGCTAGCACACTGACTGGATACTGTCATAGTGCTTTTATAGGCACAAACAAAAAAGGAAAACATGTAATTCCATATGAATGGTTGATGTGTGCACAATTGGCCAGTATTGTACATTATAACCTTAAATACTTCTATTGTTACCCTTAGGGAAGGGTGTTACTGAAGGCAGGTGGATTTTTCATTCATGAATTTACAGTAACCACATTACTATAGCTGTCAACAGCTTTCACTGATGATGAAAGCTTTTGACAAGTTGGTGGAAACACAAGAACAGATGGCAAATATAGTTAAAGCTTTTCATGACAATAGAAGAACAGACAGTTAAAACCACATCCTAACGGTTGTTCCAGTTACATGTGAAGTTGTTTCACAACATGGCCTTTTTAAAAAGACTAAGCTAACTCTAGAATAATATGTTGGTAGAAACTTCAGTTGAGATATTTTCCATCTTTGGCTTCCACAACTGTCAGAGGGATTGCTGAGGCAGAGAATTCAGAACAATTGTTTAAAAACCTGCATTGAATTTAAAACAAACACGCAAAGACTCTGTGTATCTGCCGATTTTACAAAGAATAGTAATACTTCTGTAATATTCAACACACTATTTAAAAAAGAAGGGCAGATTTAATAAAATGATAAAAAAAAATAAACATATCTCCACCATATCAGAGAGTTTTGCATTACATTTTTTTTCGATTGCTTTGGCCCAGTTCTCAGAGCAGAAAAGTCAGTCTCACTATTCTATTTTTGTCTGTTTTCTTTTGCATATAGTTTAAAGATTATTATTTTGCTTTTCTCAATTTCATCAGTTTTGTAAAATAAATATTAAAATCCTTCGGATTTCACTTTTGTTTCTGAAATATGTGTACACTACATTAGGCCTACATTTTTGCAATACTTCTAAAGTCATTTAAGGTTTTGAGGGAAAATAAAACTAAACAATTTGATGACTACGTCTTTAAAGGGTGGTGAAAGGTTTCTATTCATTCATCACAGAGATAAAGTGACTGACTGACTATTCGTTTTTTGAACAATGTAAGAAAGGTTTTGATTGTAGTAGTTCCTTTTGCACAAGAGACTCTGTTATGAAAAATGCTCTGTTTTGAGAATTGCATGAAGAGTGGTTTGAATGACTTTTCTGCTGTGAGAATTGCACAGAAGCAATTGAGAAAAACTGTAAGTTAAGTCATTAGCACCAAAATATTGAGAGACATATTAATTAATTTATATTTAACATAATTAATTTTGACTTTAACGTCTCTACAAATTAACCGTTGGTGACCTCGCTCACTTCCTGCAGTTGTTCTTGCTCTCGTCTTTGATCATCTCCTGCACTCCTGGGAGATGGTGGGTCTCTAGGCCCATCACCATGTGATGGAAAACACCTAACGCCAGAGAAAAATAAGACAGTATGCATGGCTTACAGTTAAGCCTGGAAATTTTGCGGCATTAAAAAATGAAACAAAGATGAAATGTCAGACAAAGCAGAACACGAGGAGCTTATCCCGAGAAGTGGATCATCATCCACTGGCTGGAACTACTTTCTATTTGGGACAAATGACATTAACTAAGATCAAATTATAAACACATGTTGCTGTAGAGTTGTGTTGGCACCATACAGCAACACAACTAACTGAACCACCTGAAAACTTGCCACAAACTAAGATGAATGTACGAAAGCCAAGAAAACCTAAATCATAACTCAATATCAATAAAAGCAAACCTGTACAGTCTGTCAATGTGTCCCAGTGAATGAACACTTTGTCTGCAAATACATTTTAATTTGAGGATTATAGTGAAATGTAACAGAGAAACCAGTGCCCTGTTGAATCGTTAGTGTTGAACTTTGCGGCAAATGCAATTTGGAATTTTTAAAGAAATAACCAAGCAGTTTACACAGTTTTTCAGTGACCTGTCAAATTGTGTCTGTGTGTGTGTGTGAGTGTGTGTGTGTGTGTTTGAAGTACCTTTGAAGTTGCCTGGATTTATTAAGGTACCATACTGCAGCAACAACAACATTCAGGAAAAACAAAGCACCAACTAGGGCCCAAACAGCAGAGCATGCACCTACAGACACACATGGAAAAAAAGAATATTGTGTGAATGAGGTAATCCTTTCTCTCCTTCATGGTGTTTTAGTCTTTTCAGACATTGTTCAAACACCATGCAGCACTTGTACCAAACATTCTAAAACTTTTATGCTCTGAAAGGTTCTGAGACAAATGACCATGAAAAGAACTATTTGCTAGGACATGTTCTTCCAGTGATGGAGCTGACTTTAATATCATTTTGCTATGTGTGGAGCTTCACTCATCCATTCATTAACACTACGTTTAATGCTGGCAATGTCTTAAACCAACCACCTCTTTAAGCTGGCTGGTTTTCAGAAAAACATTAGAATGAAGAAACACCAGCAAAGGCTCAAATTAAAATTCAGAAAGATTTGGACAAACTGCACAGCTAAATCCAAGCTGACCTCACCTGATGCCACATGCACATAGAGCTGACCATGTTTAGTTCCATATGCATTAGATGCTTCACACTGATAGAGGCCATTTAGATCAGAGGTCAGACTCAGCAGTTGTAGCTGTGCACCGTCGACTTTGATAGAAGACTGCAGCAGAGTCTGGCCAGATCTGGGAAAACATGAACAAGGCTCAACATGAACTGTACAGAGGCAGCAGAATTATATATCTATATAGATATATCTATATCGATATATCTATATCTCTATATATATCTATCTATCTATATATCATATATCTCTATATCTATATCTCTATATCTCTCTCTATCTATCTCTCTCTCTATCTCTCTATATATATCTATATCTATATCTCTATCTCTATCTATCTCTCTATATCTCTATATCTCTATATATCTATCTATCTATATATATATATATATATATAGTTTTTCTTCTCTTAATTACTTTACCTACTCCAGATAAAATTGGCACTTGGGTTGGATTCTGTCACACACTCAAATGAGTCTTGTGTAATCATTCTAATATTCACTTCTGTGGGAGAGACTGCAAAAAAAAAAAAGACAGAAAACTGTGTTAATCCTGAATTGAGGACATAGTAATAATATCGAAGTAATGTTTCACAAATGTTTGGGTCTCATTGCATCAGACAAAACAGTCAATCTTTTCAAGACAAAAACAGTAACAAGGTTGTGACTGGCTAATTTATAATCACCTTGATGATGAAAAAAAGAATATTACATTACATGGAAAATCAACCAGAAACAGGACCCCACAGTTGTACCATATCAATAACAATAATGCACTTCTGAATAAGCCTGCTTTTCACTTTCATTGCAACTTCCATTATTTTTGCTGATGGTGTGACCAGCAAACCTCCTCCTCTGCCATTTCCCATTTATATTCAATGACTTACGACTGGAAAGATAAATTACATTTATCTTAACGTCAAGCATGTCGGTCACAAATAACCTTTATACTTGACAAACAAATCTGAAACAGCTTTTGCTGTGACTTGGTGCATTATTGACCTCAATGGTTTTGATGGTATGGCATGTTATGGTTCCTTGCACGTGTGAATTAGATGGGTTGTTAATGACATTTGATGAGAATTTCATTTCAGTGCCACCTTTAGAAATATGTTAACTTAGAAAAATTGGTGATGTGTTCAATACTTATCTGCTGTGTGTGCGTGTGTGTGTAAATATGGGGACATTGTTGAAGTGACAGTGGTGAAAGAGAGAGTGATATCAATAAGTTTTGGAATTTGATAAATTTGGGACATTTAACAGAGTGTATTTTAGTGAATCATTAGTATGTAGTGTAATGAAAAAAAATTGAGGCATTGTTTGCATGTCAAAAGCTGTTATAGAACTTTGTCATTTGCTAAATTTGTCAATAATTTTCTGTTAAATCTAACAATTCATATTTGCATTTCAAGTTATAAAACTTAATTGTTAAAGATTTTTGTGGTTTGTGGCACTCACAGTAGAGGCAACATTGGATAACTGGAGAGTTCCATTTTTGTTGTTAAAATTCCCGATATATTTAAATCGATCATCACCTCCATTGACAAACTGCACTCCCTCTCGGGGTAGGATAGTGAGGAAATTGTCATTGTGAGGTTTTTCTCTCGTCCTCCTCTGCCAGGTAATCTGTGTCAGGTCATCATTGGTACCAGTGACATGGCACGGTAAAATAGCGGTACCTCCTTGAACCACCGTCACACTTGCACTGATCATCCGGAGAGCTGTAAAGTGATATACTGTTAAAGATCAGACCAAATAAAAGTAGAAAGGAAAAAAAGAAAAAAAAATACAGTGTACAGGAATTTTTTGGGCTTCCACACATGTAATCAAAATATAATCTTTTGATGTCTTAGTTTATACACAAATGACAACTTTGCATATGGCTGATACTGAAAACGTTTGCACAAACTTTATGCCTGCAAGTGGCAATAACAGCTTTTTCCTACGCATGTCTCGCGCTCACTTTATAGAATTTCGAAAAAACATCGGTGCAAATTATAAGTCTGTATCATAATGTCTGGGTTTTTCCTGTTGTTTTTTTTTTTTTTGTTTTTATTTTGTTTTATTTTGGAAGTTGGTTA
>NW_024583399.1:8120-9600 GCF_018398535.1 Haplochromis burtoni
TTAGATGCTGCTCCAGCCAGCCAGAGAATCCCCCGCCGCCCCGGCCGCAAGCAGCATTAACACCTCGCAAACGGAGGGCGCTCTTACCCCCAGCAAATGGGCGATAGAAAACCGATCGGTGCCTATGCCATTCCCAATATGCGCTGGCATGATGTCGGAGCAGCATGAGTACGAGTAATTTTTTATTTTTATTTTTTTCCCGTGATGCCGCCCCCCATCACGATGCCGACCCGGGCAACCGCCCGTGTTGCCCGTATCAAAAACCGCTACTGGGTAAAGATAATAAAATACACAATTTTTTAAAGCTTTAAGGTCACAGGTCCTGAGCATCTTCTGAGTATGTCTCCTTATAATAATAATAATAATAATAATAATAATAATAATAATAATAATAATAATAAATAAATAAATAAATAAATAAATAAATAAATAAATAAATAAACACTGATTTGGACAACACTAAAATAATACAAAAACATAATTTCAGTCATCCACTTCAAAATCCCCACATTCTTCCCTGTCAGATTTTGACAACAATTAGTTAACACCTGCCATTTTATCTCATTTCAGCCCAAGCAAATCCAAGCATAAACAACAAAAAAAAGAAAACTTTCGACATACCGTCAGCTTCTCTGGTCAGCAGGAGCGCAGATATTAGCAAAAACACCCGGTTATCGCGGAAAAATAGCGTGGCATGACTTATCGCGGCAGTTGGCCATAAAAACACAAACGAAAGTAGCAGTTCCATCCATTCGCCCATATCTTGCCGTTACCTCGTGGCTGCTCTCAGAGGAAGAAAAAACAGAAAGGGCATAATGGACACGGTAAGGCTTTACTTAAGTCACGTAACCTGGATGGGCCCCATGGGACACTTGTGCTGGGTCTTATAATTATGAAAAGGGAATAATTCTCCTTTTCTCATTATTATTTCTGCTTTGGATTGTGAAGACCTATACATTCATTTTTACAGTCAGATCCAAAGTGTAATTACATAAATGACGGCTTATTGGAATAATTGCCGTCATACCAGAAACATAGAAAGAGACTGATGGGTGAGACAGGGGCGCGCTGCGTTGTAAAATTATTAAAGTATTTTAATAAAAAGTCGCCTCTAAGGGGGTCAAAAATTTTAAAGTTACAGGGAATACAAATAATATCAGGCTGACCCTGCCACAATCTGACCCCCTGTCCATGAACAAACAGAAGGCTAGTGTTTCAGCTACATGTGTTTTACAACAATAAAATAGACAATTGTTTTAATTGATGCACTCAGAAAGGTGTATTTTTGGTTCCAGCAGACATAACTTTTAGCGACATGCAACAATCAGAGCAAATATTATTTTTATATGACGTCTGAAAACAAACACAGAGCCGTTATCTTGTTGAGAACATGTTAATGTTATATTGAGGGGTAAAGTGTATATGAATCCCACAGGCATGATTCTACTCCTATCAGGCAAAACGTCCTCTTTTTAAATAA
>NW_024583399.1:10899-13201 GCF_018398535.1 Haplochromis burtoni
GAGGATTGGAAAGGAAATTACATTAGATTAGTTTGTAGGTTATGATATAAAAATTATATGTTTATTGTTCTCAAGTGATGATGATGATTATTATTATGAGTCCTGCATTTTGGGTCCAACTCCTGCCTGCCGCACAGCGATTCATGACAATCTCCTTTATTTATCCAGCTGAAAAGTCTCATTGACAGTAAAAAAATGTCTTAAAAAAAGACAGCTCTGGCCAATTGGGCAGCAGACAAATAAATATAATAGTTCTATAAAGATATTGTATGTGGCCAAAACACACTGGATGATTTTGGCACAATAATCCAGAGTCATAAAGTTATTTGCAAAACTGGCGTTTTCTTTATTTTATATATAACCCCTTTCATAAATTCTGCTGACTATAGTCTATTTACTAATATAGTAAAGACATTACACTTTACCTCGCAGAACAGAATTTAGTGGAGGAGATGAAATTGTTGGAAAGCAGGACATTTGTGGATGTTTTTTTTTATCTTTAAAAAAAAAAACTCAGTCTGCATCCTGCACTCAATCGTTACATTTTCTATAAGAAACAATGAAGTGAATTCGAGCCCTCACCTGCTCCCTAACACGAACAAAAAAAAGACAGTTTCTGGCCTGACTGGTGCAGACAACTGGGGAACTGAAATATAAAGTAGAAAAGGGGTAGTTTGTTAGTCAGTGAGGAGAAAGCTGTTAAAATAAAGGTTTAAATAATATGTCGTCAAAGTAGCACTTCCCTTTGTGTCTAGGTTGGGTACAACTTCAGGAAATGAAATTGAATAATTTGCTCGGATTATATTTTTGCTTGCAGATGTTATGACATGAATATAATTCCATAGGGCAACAACAGATGAGAAATTAACTTCAATATCGATTAACTGGATATTATAAACTTAAATACTTCCATCGTTACCCAGAAGGAAGGACTGTAGGGAGCAAAATTAGTATTTTTATTATTTTTACTTATATTTATCACCATGGTATGTGCATCACTGAATAACACATCACAGTAAAGAGCTCAACTTAGCTTCCCAGACTTTCTTCTAATAAGCAGATGTGGAAACAAGCAATTATAAAAATTACAATGACTACATGCTTACTACTGCTGCAAGCACTTTCAACTGCTGTTGAAAGCAGTTTAAACTGTTGGTGGAAACACAAGTACAGATTTCAAACCGTACCTACACCTGTTCTTCAGGTCTGTCGGTGGAGCCGTTTATCCTTTTCTTCCACAGCTGTCAGATTGCTGAGGCAGACAATTCAGAAGATTTGTTTAAATTTACATTTAATTTCAAATCTTTAAAGATGTTTTATATAAAATAATTTAGTATTCAACACACAATGAAAAAGATCCGTTTTGTTCCTGAGCTGCTTATTTTATTTAAGAGCAATGTTTTTAAAAGTTTTTGTAAAACTAAACATATCTTCAGTATTTTCATAACAGACAGTTTTACATTAAATAAATTAATTAGTACAAGAATATTTTGAGACATATTTAACTTTGAGTGAAACAAAAGAGAACTAGGACCAGGGGCCCGTTCTTCGTACCTCGCTTACTACATCCAAGATCAAATCATCGAAATCCCGCACTCATGAGTTCTTGCTCTGCTGCCGGAAAATACCGAGCACGCCCCTTCGACATTTTCGTCGACCAATCAGCGGGTTGCCGATCAATGTTTCTACTATCGATGCGTAGCCCCTTTTACGACACCCAGTGATGTCACATTACTGCGTCCAGCTGTACTAATCGTCAACAACAGGTGGGTTCGGGGAACCGGATTAGCGAGCTCACGGTTAGCGCGATCGTTTGATCTTGGATGTGTCATTTGATCTTGGATGTAGTGAGCGACGTACGAAGAACGGGCCCCACGATCCAAGATCACGCGAAATCGTCACCAATCAAATCCAGCTAACTTACTTAGCGAGGTACGAAGAACGGACCCCTGCTGTTGTTGTTGTTGTTGTTGTCCATGCTCTTGTTGCTCATAATTTGCTGTTCAAAAAAATAAAATATAAAAGAAGTACACAGTATGTACAGTTAGGCCTTCACAATTTATTCACAATTATGTAACAGTACAATAACATTTTTGTTAATAAAATCAATGAATAATTGTCATGAATGAATCCATCCATTCGCTTCCGCTTATCCTTTTCAGGGTCGCGGGGGGCGCTGGAGCCTATCCCAGCTGTCATAGGGCGAGAGGCGGGGTACACCCTGGACAGGTCGCCAGTCTGTCGCAGGGCCAACACACAGGGACAGACAACCATTCGCACTCACATTCACTCGCACATTCAA
>NW_024583399.1:14671-19573 GCF_018398535.1 Haplochromis burtoni
ACCTAGTGGCAATTTGGATTATCCAATTAACCTATCCCCACAAGTTGCATGTCTTTGGACAGTGGGAGGAAGCCGGAGTACCCGGAGTGAACCCACGCAAACATGGGGAGAACATGCAAACTCCACACAGAAAGACCCCGGCCTGATGATGGAATTGAACTCAGGACCTTCTTGCTGTGCGGCGTCATGAATGATTATTATCTCAAAATAAATCAAAATAACTGATTATCATGTTGGCCATGATCATGTAGAAACACTGACCCCAGTATATGAAATTGAATTTTTTTAGTAGAATTAAATGTTGAGCTATTCCAAATGTTTTATACATTCAGTTTTTTTAAACATAATTTTGATGCTGGAAAATTTTGTTTGATCTGTACATAGAATATCCCTTTTATGAATATCCCTTTTATTTCTCCTTCCTGGATGAAGTCAAGTCTATTGTACTTAGAATGTATCAACTTCTTAGAGTTTCTTTGACGACATCTGCAACTTCCAAACAACTTTCAGATTGCAAATGCCACACGTAGATTCCTCTCCATACTTTCTACCTGTTAAATTTATGAAGAAATAACCCAGAAACAGTCCAAACAGCTTTTGAGAAAATTGCTGAAAGAATTTGGAGCGCCTCAAAATAAAGACTGCATAAAAAATAAAACATATTTTTTCAAAATTTTTGAACTGAAGAGTTTTCAATTTGAATAACTGCATATGCTTTGACATCAGAGGAATAACATATAATTCTGCATATTAGTTACATGCAAGTTAATGTTTGACGTACCTTTGAAGTTTATAAAAGTACCATACTGCATCCCCAACAGCATTCAAGGAAAGCAAAACACCAAATAACACCCAAGCAGCAGCGGATGCTGCTACAGAGACAAAATAATGAAGAATATTATTAACATTAACATATTATTCATTCTCATTTTTGCACTATTTAGTTTTATAATTCACATTTAGGTGATTCAGGCACTATTCAAACAACATGTACGCAACACAAACCAAACATAGCAGACCACAAAGAACACAATTCACAGACCAGCTTGGTTGGAGCCAAATAAATGCCTCTGGTGCTTTTTCCCGGTGGTAATTGTGCTACTACTGTGAAAAACAAAGAAAGTGGGAAGGTGAAAGGTGTGTTGGAGTGAGAGAGAAGGTAAGGCAGAAGTGGGGGAGACAGTGGGTATTCATGTAGGTGAAGGGAACACATGTTGAAGTGTTTAGTAGGTACGGCGTTGAGAAGAGAATTGTAGAAGGACAGATGGTAGTAGACAGAAGTGGTCCTAGCCTGTTTGGTGCCCTTGGCGAACACTCCCCTCCCCCCTCTTGTGGAGTCTTGCCTGGTGTAGTAGACCCCAGTCTGTCTCTGTCTCTCTCTGTCTCTCTCTCTCTCTCTCATATATATAACAACTTTGTTGTACTGACAAGCTCTGAAGCATGAAAGTAAATGAGATAAGTTGATATGACTGTGAAATGAACCTATCACAAGCTGGGACCTGCTCTGAGTTTCAAATGGTGGAGCTGGCGTGACACAACCACTTCTTTAAGCTTAAAAGATCAAATAGCATATCAGAAAGACACAACGTCCTCAAAAGGTCAAATCTAAAAATCAGAAACAAATTCACTGCACAGCTAAATCTAAGCTGACCTCACCTGATGCCACATGCACATAGAGCTGACCATATTTTTTTCCATATCTGTTAGATGCTTCACACTGATAGAGGCCATTTAGATCAGAGGTCAGACTCAGCAGTTGTAGCTTTGCACCATCTGCTTTGACACCAGGCTGTGGCAAAAGCTGGCCAGATCTGGAAAAATATGAAAGAGCTTCAGTTATTAGCTTTTTGAGCTAACCATTTGCTTACGCACACCAAGACGATGTATTCTTTAATTTCAACCTACTTTGCATAGCCCAGGTAACTCACATGTTTACAGTCTTCTATATAGGTTCATAACTTAAGAGTATTAAATATCAAACAAATTCTTCAGTTAGACCTTTTCAAGTCTTTTCAACGCAGAAGAGCTCGCTCCCCAATCCTTCCCAGCTACACACCTCATAACATTAATAACTTTTTTGCATTTGGTTTCAATCCGGTCAATATGCTCGAATCACCATTCATTTCCTGCACGATCTTCTTCTTCTTCTTCTACTATTTTAACGGCAGCTTGCATCCATAGATGTTGCATTACTGCTACCCCCTGGAGTTTACTTATATCACATCTAACTCTTTAAATCCTCTTAAATAATCCTGTATTTCTCAGAAACTGAAGAACCACTCCTTTCCCTTCTTGACATCCTAACCAATCAACCGCCTTTTCAAATTTGAATTCCCCCGTATTTCCCATTTCTACCCTCATCATTCTCCTATAGTTACCATATCTCCTGCACTTAATAAAAACATGTTCAACAGTTTCCATAACACCACACCAATTACATAACCCCTCAATTGTTTCCCCATCCTTAAAAGACCATTCAGGCAACAATGCCCTGTTTTTATTCTACTCATATAACAATCTCCTCCTGCCTATTCATGCCTTTATTTCTTTTTACTTCTACTGTATTTTGTACCCAGTAAAATTGTCTCCCTCTAGTTTCATCATTCCATTTTCCATAACTTCTTACTTTCTTTCCAAACTATACACTTTCCTTCAGATTTAGATAATGGTATCTGAACATCTACGTCTACTCTTTTAATAACTTTAGCCATCTTATCCGCTCTTTCATTAACCATATCGCCTTTATAACTGGCATCAACGTTATTACTACACTTTTGCCCTGTTCACACACTCTGTGGTGAGCAAACGTAACTTCATACAGAATGTTGGCTTCTGTCACACACTCAAACGAGTCCTCGGAAATCTTCTTAATGTTCACTTCTGTGGGAGAAACTGAGAAAAGACAAAGAAACACACGTGTTAATCCTGAAGTTGGAAAATATTAAATCATATCACTATAATGTTTCAAATTTGCCTGAATCTTGTCAAAGCCACTGTTTTAGTTACTTTTCATTTAGTTTCAGGGAGCGATTCTTTCATATGCTTTCAAGGATGTCACCAGATCACCCACAAACCTTTTCCTCATCTGCTATTCTCTGTGCACACCATGGATCTTATGACTGAGGGAGATGAATGAAGCCCAATGAAGTAATTTTGAAGCTTGATAAATTAATTTGAAACAGCCTTTACGTCTTGACGTGGTGTTTAGTCATGTTGGAAGTAGAAGGTCAAAAATGAATAAATAGATCCAGATTAGAAACATTCTAGTCTGCAAGATAGGCTGTGTTACTCAAATCATAGTTGAGTGGTGCTTCTATTTCACTACGTTTACCCTGGATTGTTGGATTACCTTGGACTGCATTCCTCTTAGAAATGACTGAATATCAAGAAATACTCTTACTGACACTTTAGCTCAGCTGAACAAAGCTTATCTGGGTTTTCTGGGTATGTTGACCTCAATGGGCATCGCTAATTCCACGCTGCTTTCAAGAATCCAAAAATAACTCCAACAGTAATGCTCTTTGCCGTTGAAACTGTTAAATTTATCTCATGTTTCTATTTAGTCGGTTTTGACAAAAAGGAGCTATTAAAAGCACAATTCCCCAGACCACAAACAACTAAGTGTTTTGAACAACTTAATTCATGTATCAATATATAATGTATATATTGCACACAAGCATTGCAGATAATGTATTGTCACTTGTCAGCAAATGAAGGAACACATCACCGCCTGGATTAAAGAGAAATAGTTTCATCCAGATTTCCTCCCTTACCAAATGTCTGTCATGCTAAACATGAAGGCTAAAACGAAAACTCTTCATTAAACATTTATTGCTAACTATTGCTGCTGATTTTAATCCTTAGTGTGTCCGTGTATCTTTTTCATATTTGATTTAATAATTAAAATAATAAAATATTTAAAATCGACAGACAAAAAAGAAGACAAATAATAAACTACATCATCAGCTGATACTCACAGTAGACCTATATGGTAAAGGGCAGAGTTTCTTCTTTAGTCAGGGAGTCACCGCTGATGACACACTGGACCTGGTGACCATTAATCTCTCTCGTAGGAACACCAAACTGAGAGCTGACTGTGGTAGTTGTATCGTTGTCATACTGTGTGGAGTTTGTTGTCGTCCTCACTTTCTCTCCCAAAGCATCAGTGAGCCACCTCACCTCTGCAGGAGGCTTCGATCCAGCAGCCGTGCAGGTAGCAAATAAAACCTCTTCTGTGCCCAAAGTGGGAAGACTGTCCTTGATGTTTGTGAAAGGAGGCACTAGGAGAGGTGCAGCACTAAAATAAATCAACATGCAAGAAGGATGGTGAAAGTAACTCTGTCTCTGTCTCACACACAAACATTTAGAATATTTTAAATAAAATAAAAAAATATATATATATACCAGGCAAGTTCAGAGGTATCTCAGTTTTCTGATTTCCACTGGGAAACAAGGTGAAGATGAATTTTTGTCATTAAAATTCCCGATATGTTTAAATCGATCATCGCCTCCATTGACAAATTGTGGTCCCTCTCTGGGTAGGACAGTTAGGAAGTTGTCATTGCGAGGTTTTTCTCTCGTCTTCCTCTGCCAGGAAATCTGTGTCAGGTCATCATTGGTATCAATGACATGACACGGTAAGATGGCCGTACCTCCTTGAAATGCTGTTACACTTCCACCGATCATCTGGAGAGCTGTAAAGAGCATGAAACACTATTACTATTAGCTGAGATATGGACGCAATATCGTGGCTCAGGGGGTTGGGAATCGCATCTGTAACCGGAAGGTCGCCGGTTACAGATGTGTTGGTCTTCAGGGAGCGGAATCGCTTTCCTGACCTCAGCAGAGAGAACAGTCTGTTGTTGGGATGGCTGAGGTCCTTCACGATCTTCCTGGCCTTGG
>NW_024583399.1:20972-45877 GCF_018398535.1 Haplochromis burtoni
CACATTAACAAGAGAATTCTGAGTAAAACCAAAGTTACTTTACCTAGTAACTAGTTACTCTGAAAGTAACGAGTAACTTGAAGTAACTGAGTTACTTTTGATAGAAGCAACTAGTAATGTAACTAAGTTACTAATTTAAAGTAACTTACCCAACACTGTTGATATGTTTATGCAAATCAAAAAAAGGTTCTTCTAGAAATTTGTTGATTTGAGATGGAATGACCCAGAAGCAAAAATACACCTCTATTAGCTTGGATGATTTCAAAGATACACTTAGTTCTAGGAGAACCAGTTCACTTAAAATGAAAAAGATTAAAATGTTGGTAACTGGCAAAGCAAAATCTCATGTATCTGCTAAAACTAAATTTGATTGATTGGCTATAAAATGTATAAAACGATTGAGCTTCACTAAAACAGCCAGTCTGTTGGGGTCAGAATTGCTTCTAGATTGTAGGGGATCAAATACCTTTCTCACTCAATAACATGCCAATCAATTTATAACTTTTATGTAATGTTTTTCTGGATTTTTGGATGGCATCAGTTTCTCTCCAATAAAACGAAACTACAATAAAAATTAGAGAGTACCCATTTCTTCGTAAATGAGGAAATTTAAGAATTCAACACGGATCAAATATTAATTACCCTCACCTGTAGATATAGTGTCTGTCTTATTAGAACCATACCCGAAACCGAACTAAACAGAAACTGTAACAAGCTGATAATAAACTATAACAAAGACATACAAAATAAATAAATAAATAAAAAATCATCACCATCTCCTCATGTTGAAAATATATAAAGAGATTTGCCACAATCTCGCGTGCAAATGGTGTTCCTCGATCTACAGCTTTGCACTGACTGATTTTCCCAGAACGCTCAGCATGAAACAGCAGTTTTTTCAAACCATTTATTAGGCTTAATGGGAAACTATGGAGTGTTTGTATTTAGTAAACCTCTGTTTTGTAGTAATATCTTATCAGGATTTCGATTATAAACGGCTTTTATATCTCATTTGAAATCATGTATGTCGATTCAAAGGACAATCTATGACCTTCCTTGATTGTCAGGATGCAGCGTTTTGGATTTCTAAAATGACCATAGTCTCGTTGAACTTAATTTACTAGAATATAGCTTTTTTCACCACTGCGTAAACACCTTGATCTGCAGTTACATCAGCACAAAAAGCAAGGACAGGCAGCATTTTCTACTTACCGTCAGCGTCGCTGGTCAGCAGAAGCGCAGATATCGGCACCAAACTACAGAGTATTACGTAAAATTTGCTTCGCATTAAATTATCGCAATCACAGCCCATGAAAACAGTCATTGCTTTTTTCCAGGAGAAACAGCCAGGATGACGTCAAGTTGTATTGAAATTAGTCTGTCTCTTTTTTTCTTTCTCTCTCGGAGCCTGGGAGCTTGAGGGTCCTGCACACTATCTTAGCTGTTCCCAGGACTGCGCTCTTCTGGACAGAGATCTCCGATGTTGTTCCCGGGATCTGCTGGAGCCACTCGCCTAGCTTGGGAGTCACTGCACCTAGTGCTCTGATTACCACGGGGACCACCGTTACCTTCACCCTCCACATCTTCTCGAGCTCTTCTCTGAGCCCTTGGTATTTCTCCAGCTTCTCGTGTTCCTTCTTCCTGATGTTGCTGTCATTCGGAACCGCTACATCGATCACTACGGCCGTCTTCTTCTGTTTGTCTACCACCACTATGTCCGATTGGTTAGCCACCACCATTTTGTCCGTCTGTATCCAGGTACTCGCCATAGGACGAGGGACATATCTATCTATCTATCTATCTATCTATCTATCTATCTATCTATCTATCTTATCTATCTATCTATCTATCTATCTGTGTGTGTGTGTGTGTGTGTTCTGTGAAACAAACTAACATCTAAGTGCTTTCTATCTAATAATCACACTCTGATGAACACATCAGTATCTTGCCTAAGAATGATTTGGCAGACAGACTAGAGCAACCAGGGTTCGAACCTCCAACCTTCCAATTTGTAGATGATTTGTCACAACCAAACCCAAATAACACTTACACAACTAACTAACTATGCAACCAATAGCTAAATAAATAATAATAATACAACAAACAGACAAAAAAACAGCAGTGGTAGACAGCATCTTTTAGTCAACTGTTTTTTTTTTGGTCTTAAATTGAGAAATTACATTCAAAAGCATTTAAGTTTACTTGAAATGTCTTAAACAGGACACTAGAACCAGAAGAAAAAAACACAAAACAAAAAAGGTCAAAGGTAAATCAAATTTTCAACTTTTAGACTGCCTATGAAAAACAAAATCTGATAGTCTGAGTGAATTTTAATGCTGTTCATACAAATCCCCCAGGTCAGCAAATAGTATCTGAAAATATTGATTTGTAGGCCTAATTAATGTCCAAATTATATTTTCAGCCGATATATATTTGTAAAATACTTTATTATATTTCCATCAACAAGCAGGCATCAGTGGGGATTACTCTAAATTTAATGTGTGGCAACAGTAAAAAAAAAAAAGAAGGGAAAAAAAAGAAAAGGTAGAAAGAAAGGTAAATAAAATAGAGGTAGGCATGTGAATGGATACCAGGAACTTCCACCTGTGTTTCATCTGTTCATTTACCAGCTGAAAGACTAGTGGAGCCCTCAGTCCAGATGTTTTTCTTCTTTTGCTGTCAGACAGAGTCCTAAGGTGGATAATTCAGAATATCTGTTCATTTTCAACTGGAGATTTTAGAAAAAAAACATTTAAACTTCTATAATATTAAACACAATCATAATAAGCTACTAATGTTACTGGTGTTACTATTTGGGTCTTTTACTAGAGATTAAATAAAATAATTTCTTCATAACTAAACTATAAATACACCCCCAGTAACTGCATATCAGAAAGTTTTACACTAGTGCCAACATATTTCAAGACACATATTAACAGTGAGGGAAAAACTCACATTTCAACAAATTAACTGTACTAACCTCTCTCTGCAGTTTTTGGTGATCTTGTCCATGATCATCACCTGGACTACTGGGAGATCGTGGGTCACTGTGTTCATCGCCATGCATGGGGAAAAACCTAATACCACAGGAAAAAATGACATCGTTTGTCGTATAGAGTTGGAAAATTTTGGGGTCAATTTTGAAATAAAATCAATCAATTTTAAATTCAAGTGGAGACTTTTAGATTTTATTGAGGAGTTTCAACAATATGAAATATTGAAATACTATAATAGCTACTTATCATGCTACATCCTGTATGCTTGTATGATTATTGTTCTACGCACCTTTGAAAATATCCAGATTTGAAAAACCACCAGGCTGCAGCCCCAATGACATTCAGGAAAAGAAAAACAGCAAATGAGGCCCAAGCAGCCGAGCATGTTCCTGCAAAGACACAGGTAGTGAGAATATGAAATGATCTATTGTTCTCTCTCACTTACCTGGCATTTAGTTTTATATTTCACATTAAGATGAATCTGTATTCAAACACCATGCAACATCTGTACCAAAAACATTCAAAAATGTCCCTGTACTGACAAGTTCTGATGCACAAAAGTAAATGAAACAAACTTGATATGATCATGAAAAGAATCACAAGATAGGACATGGTCTGAGCTTCCATTGGTGGAACTGAATTGAATATGATCCTATACTGCACTGGGTAAGGCATCCATTATTCAATAACTTGTCTGTTTTGTGCTGACTTTAGGGTAAGGCAACCACTTCTCTAAACTAGCTGCTTACCAAAGAAATCTGTCTAGATGTTCAAGTTTCCTTTGACAGGAATGGACAAAAAAGAAAACAGAATAACAACACACAAAAGCTCAGAAATCACACAAAAAAAATTCAGATTTGGACAAACTGCACAGCTAAATCCAAGCTGACCTCACCTGATGCCACATGCACATAGAGCTGACTATGTTTACTTCAATATGCATTAGACGCTTCACACTGATAGAGGCCATTTAGATCACAGGTCAGACTCAGCAGTTGTAGCTTTGCACCATCTACTTTGACAGCAGACTGCAGCAAAGACTGGGCAGATCTGGAAAAACATAAACGAGGCTCAACATAAAATGTAGAGATAGGGCAGAAAAATGCAAGATATGCCAAAAGTCCAATGAATTTCAATCAATTCAATTTTAATTGAAATACATTTTTTTGTGAAGACATTCTAAGTTTGGGTAAAGTTTTCTACCACACTAGTCTAAGGAACTTGGAAAGAAAAAGCATCTGGAAGGGATTTTAAAACTGGATTACAGAATACTTTGAACAGAAGTGGTGGCGCCTTTCATTGTGCCAAAAAGAACCAGCCCCACCACTTCTGTTCAAAGAAGGTCATTCACAGTTGACATAGATGGCTTCTTTCATCTTCTGTGGATCACTGATGCTAAAACTCTTAAAAATAACTTAATGAAGCTTTAGAGGCACTTAAAGCAAAACTGTTTAGATGCATAAACACTGCATTTACCAGGAATTCCTCACATGTAATGTATAAGTAGTGAACTGGAGAGAGAGAAGCCAAGCACTGCTGAGTCACACTGGTGAATATGCATAATGAAATATTTAGTGTAAAAAGACTGTTTTGCAATGTGAAAAAAAATGATTATGTCATTTGTAATGTCTGGACTTTAGCGTTGTTGTTTTGAAAGAACAGATTGCAGATACAAGTGGAGGAAATTAAGGGTGACTGGCCTCTCCCTTAGATACAGTAAGGACATCAGCTATTTGGTAGAGGTTCAGAGTAGTGCTGCTACTCTGCTACACATCAAAAGGTGCCAGTTGAGGTGATTCAGGCATCTGACAAGGATGCCTCCAGGGCAAAGTGTTCCGGCTATGTCCCACTGGAAGGAGGCAAAATGTGGAACACGCTGGGGCGATAATATCTCTCAGCTGGTCGGGAACGCCTTGGCATTCCCCTTGACAAGCTAGAGGGAGGTTGCTGTGGTAAGGCAGGCTCAGCTTCTCTGTTTAGGCGGATGCCCCAGCAACACAGCCCCAGATAGGTGGAAGAAAATGGATGGATGTATGTTTCTTTTTCATGAATCAGCATTTCATTTAACTATGTCCTTATGTTCAATATGAACTGTGCACACATCATGGAAATAACCTACCCTGAAAAACAGGCAAGTCTGTATCACACCTGACCAAATAGTTATATATTTAGTGCCCACTGTTTTATACCCATAAATAAGTCCCATTTGATCATGTCTGAGTGAACGTGTTACCCTCATAGTTGAACGAGACATGACCGATTGGTTTTGATTTGAGAGTAATTAAATGAAACCATCTTTCAAAACTCTTTTTAGCTTTTGCCTGCTGAGCTAAACCAGCTTACACAACCCTCCAGGGTTCCTGGAGCACCAGGACAGCACAGGTACGAAGTACTGCCCAAAGGGGTAATCCACAAACCAAGTTCAATGCAGTCAGGCTTTCTTTTTATTAGCTGGTTTAACAAAACCTAAAACCCATGTTGGAGATGAAGGTTACCATAATAGTGTTCATCTACTTTCTCTGTCTGCTGGGCTTTATGCTTCAGACTTCATGTGTCCTCACATAAATTTGGTCATGTGACTCTTTTTCAACAGGAAATGATTCCCTACGCCACCTACTCCAATCAGCTGTTATCAGTTAATAATGAAAAATCTCAAAAGAACATAAAATACAACACTAAAAGTAAGACAATGTTATGAGTTTGACATAAGTCGCCACAGTGATTTACCCAAAAAGAAATACAGTTTCATGAAGTAGTTTACATTTTACACACAATTAACCTTCACTTGTGGCCCGTTTGTACCTAATTGTGTACAGGAAATCTACATATATATCTATATATACACACACACAAATAGGGCCAATGGGGTGGTCGTGGCTCAAGAGTTGTCAGTTCATCTTGTAATCAGAAGGTTGCCAGTTCGAGCCCCGTCTTGGACAGTCTCGGTCATTGTGTCCTTGGGCAAGACACTTCACCCGTTGCCTACTGGTGGTGGTCAGAGGGCCCGGTGGCGCCAGTGTCCGGCAGCCTCGCCTCTGTCAGTGCGCCCCAGGGTGGCTGTGGCTACAATGTAGCTTGCTATCACCAGTGAGTGAATGTGTGTGTGAATGGGTGAAAGACTGGTTGAGTAAAGCGATTTGGGGTCCTTAGGGACTAAGTAAAGTGCTATACAAATACAGGCCATTTACAAATGAGAAATGAATCATGGATTTTGGTCTTAAAATCACGATAGGGAAACTCCTGAACAAAATGCACTTGAAGTAAAAAGGCAAAAACAGCTAGAGTAAAACCTCGGGGGTGTTTCAAGCTTGACTAAATCTGTTCAGTGAAGCTAAAAAACATTACAGCAAGCATTACTGTCAGAGCCAGTAATGACTCTGACAGCCTGCAGTAATGACAGTTTTTGCCATAGGGAATACAGTAAAATGTGAAACTGCTCACAGTAACTGCTAAAAACTAAACAGCTTAAATAAATACCTTAAATGTTTGTTTTGTTGATTGTTATCTGAAGAACCAACCATGACTTATTATAGCATCTACTTGAGCTGAACGTCCATCCATAATCCCTCAATAGAATAGAAAAGCTGTTTATTGTCAGTGTACATATGTATATAAATTGTGGTTGCACCAGGCCAAATATAAATAGTAATGCAGCAGGAATAATCAACAGATAAGAGAGAATACAAAAAAGAGGTATACAATACAAAGGCACATACTATGTGGGGGATAGTGTTTGTTTACAGTCTAAATAGCCCTGGGGAAGAAGCTGTTTGTGAGTCTGGATGTTTGGAACCTGATTAACCTGAGGCGCCGTCCAGAGCGCCTGTGATGGACTTTGTTCTCCTGAGACAGGAGGATCTGGCAAAGGCCTCCATGGGTGGCAGAGGGCAGCCAATGATTTTTCAGGTAGTGTTAATTCCCCCTTGTGCAGCCTACCACCCAGCCAGTCGGAGAGCACGCTCTCCACTGAGGAGAAATAGAAGACCAGCTTTAGCTACTGGTTCAAAGTTATTCTTCCTCAGGATATGGAACAAGTGCAGCTACTGCTTGACCTTCTTTACCAGGGCAATGCTGTTGTGGGTCCAGGTTGGCAGAGATGTGGGTGCCCAGAAACCTGAAGTTGGAGACAAACTTGGATGGGGGCTGTCTGACTGATTGGGGCCAGGTGGTGATGGAACCTATGATCCAGGACCAGTTGGGAGGGGCATCTGAAGGTGATGATGAGATTATGGTGTTGAACGCTAGAGCATACTCACATAGCTCTTCCTGTTCTCTAGATGGCTTCGCGTTCTGTGAAGGGTGATGGTAAATTTGTGCTGTAAACTGTAAATTGGTGGTGGAGACAGGGAGGAAGGAGGTTTGTGATGTTTGTGATGTGCTGAGACACTATCCACAAGAAACACTTCATGACCACAAGACATGAGGAGTATGATTCTGCAGTCACTGAGGCTGTCTATTCCAGTCCTTTGGGGGATGGGAATGATGGTGGGGGCTTTCAGACAGATGGAGCCAGTGCCGTGATATGTTCACAAAGTTATAAGTTCAATTGACACTGGTTGGCTGTATTGCACACACCAATGAGAATTCACATCCTCTCAAGTCAAGAAAACTCCCAAACTGTCATATCCAGGTCACATTTATCTAATTTCACTAAAATTTGATGAGTAATTCTTGTGAACATAGAAAAGTGCCCATAAAATGACAGTTATGACCTTGACCCCAGTTTGAGTGAATATCCATTATGTGATAATTTTGTGAATATTTCACTAAAATATGAGCAATATTCTAGGAGTAGAGACTGTTGTGAATTGTGGAAGGACAAACACATGGCAGATGCCTCGTCATAGCATAACTTTCCATGTTAATGTATTTTTAACTACAGCTAAGGAGGAATATCTGGAAGACAAAAAGAACAAAACCTCAAAAACTTAGTAAAACATCTAAAAACAATAATACCCCAAACTTCTCTACTTGTAGATGTATATATTTACCTTAAATTATTTTATTTTTTTCAGAACCTACAGTTTAACCACAGTCTGTTCCTAAAGCGTGCATGTTCAGGAAACACCCATCAGCTAAAGTTTAAATGTTGCCTTCTTTAATTTTCCACAATTAACTCCCAACAACTTTATTATGTGTTATACTGTATATCACTAAATACAATACATCTTTTTGTTCCTCAGGGCTTTTTAAAAACAGGTTGCACAAGACAAACAAAGAGAAGCAAATTAAAGTTTCAGCTTAAATCATTATTCAAACTACTTTACCTGCTCCAGGTAAAGTTTGCGCTTGGGTTGGCTTCTGTCACACACTCAAATGAGTTCTCAGAAATTGCTCTAATGTTCACTTCTGTGGGAGGGACTGCATAAACAGAAAGAGAACAGTGTTAATTCTGAAATGAGGAAATACTAATGGTGTCAAAGTAATATTTCACATTTGCCGGAATCCTATCATGTAACACAAAACCATAAATTCTGGTTTCTTTTATTTAGTTTGAAGGAGTGATCCTATGCTACACATCGAAGGTTGCCAAGGGCTCACTTACAATCACCTTGTCTGAAAAAAGGATATTAATTTTTTTTTTTTTATGGAAAGTTTTGAGGATATTAAATTTTGTGTTCTTCTCAGGGACTTCCACCAGATACATAACACCGGACAAAACCAGAGGAACCTGTGTTCAGTTTCAAAACAAGCCTCTATTAGTTTTGCTTCATCCTCATTCCTCATGTGTACTGAATGGATCTTATGACTGTGGAGATCAGTGAAAATAATGGACTGATTGTCAGGCTTCACAAACAAGTTTGAGGCAGACTTTGTCACATGGTGTTTTGTCATGCTGGAAGTAGTAGACCAGAAACAAACAAAATAGGCATGGCTAAAAACAGACATCGTCAGCAGCTTTACTTTGCAGGATAGTGGTGTGCCCCCAAAATCATAAATGGTACCTCTGCTTTAAAACAACTGGATTGCTGAGCCATTTTCTGACTTTAGCTGCTGTAAGTTAATTCTGACCTGAACATATACATGCAACTGAAAAATTATTAAATGATGAATATTGGTAAGTTGATACCTGCGCTCATGTGAACAAAACTCATTTGAGGCAGCTGAAATATCTAGACAGTACAAATTGACTGGTAAAGAGTATTTGATACTGCCTTACGGGGCTTTTCCTGATTCAGTTCAACTTCTTTTTTTCAGTTCAATCTATGGCTGTTTATATCTGTATATCATTTTAATATACATTTTTATGGTCAAATAAAAAAAAATCTTTATTAAAAATGACACAAAAGACAAATAATAAACTCTATTAACAGCTGATACTCACAGTAGACCTGTATGCTGAAGGGCAGGGTTTCTTCTTTAGACATGGCGTCACTGCTGGTGACACACTGGACCTGGTGACCGTTAATCTCACTCGTAGGAACACCAAACAGAGAGCTGACTGTGGTAGTTGTATCGTTGTCATACTGTGTGGAGTTTGTTGTTGTCCTCACTTTGTCTCCCAAAGCACCAGTGAGCCACCTCACCTCTGCAGGAGGCTTCGATCCAGCAGCCGTGCAGGTAGCAAATAAAACCTCTTCTGTGCCCAAAGTGGGAAGATTGTCCTTGATGTTTGTGAAAGGAGGCACTAGGAGAGTTACAGCACAGAAGTAGGTCAACATGCAAGAAGAATGGTAAAAGTAACTCTGTCTCTGCCTCACATACAAACGCCCAGAATTTTGGGAATATTTTGTACATACCAATCACTATTAGAAGTATCTCAGTCTTCTGATTTCCACTGGGAAACAAGGTGAAGATGCACGTGTAGCTGCCTTCATCCTTCAGGGCAACATTGGATAACTGGAGAGTTCCATTTTTGTTGTTAAAATTCCCAATATATTTAAATCGATCATCACCTCCATTGACAAACTGCACTCCCTCTCTGGGTAGGATAGTTAGGAAATTGTCATTGTGAGGTTTTTCTCTTGTCCTCCTCTGCCAGGTAATCTGTGTCAGGTCATCATTGGTACCAGTGACATGGCACGGCAGGATAGCAGTACCTCCTTGAACCACTTTCACATTTCCACCAATCACCTGAAGAGCTGTAAAGTGAAATACTATTAAAGATCAGGCCAAATAAAAGTAGAAAGGAAAAAAAGAGTCTCTAAGAAGACTAAACCAAACTTTTCTTTCTTTGTGTGTGCTTGATTTCTTCGCTAAATCTTGAACTTATGTTTGGTAGTTCTTTTCAGACAAATACAGCGTTTTCCTCCCATAATAAAAATTCTGCCTTCAACTAAAGGATAAATCCCTAGGATAGTGATAATGTTCTTACTATATTTATCATAGCATGTATATATGCCTGTATGTAGCCTTCCTGCTCCCTAACCAATAGGTCGACCTGAACAAAACTTTGCACAAACACTGTGACACGGCCAGAAATTATTACCATCTATATGTTAAAAAGTCATTAAATCATTTGTTTTTCCATAAAGATTGTTTATTTCATAATTATTGTAACATTTCATGTTATGTTCTCTGTGTGCATCTTCTTCATGTGTCACATCCAATGTATGTTAGTCATCTGTAACTTAACAGTGACAAAAATTGGTATACTTGATGGAATTATGTTCGAATCACCACTGATTACAGAGTAATGACAAATGAACTGCAGGCATGACAAAACCTCTCTGCAGGTTTGGTTTTTCTAATGTTTTTAACCATTTTCTTAGGTGTTTAATCTACTTAATATTACTTTTGTTTATTAAATGATCAAAATAACAAGAACATACACTGAAATCTGTCAAGTAAGGTAACAACTCATGTCCTTAACAACATGTGAAACACTCAAGGTTGCATGCTCTAGTGGCCTGGGAAAATGACTCTGAAAACATACCCCACCTTAAATCTCCATGACAGAGGAATGTGAAAACAATAATCTGCAGCTTGATTCCCATGCTTTCAGTTTGAAGTCATAAGCAAATACATGTGCTCAAAACAATGTAAAACCAGATCCTGGTTGCAGTTTGGATGGATAATCAAAAAGCTAAACAATTTAAAGTCTTTCAGTTAGTTACATAAAAACTCTGCCCTGTAGTATAGAAATTAAGGAACATGTGACCAGTCGAATGAAGGATTCATATCTTGGGGTCACTGCTTGAATTCATCTTTCATTTATTCTTTTCATGATAAAATTTTATATACAGTGAACTTCAGTGAACAAGGCTCCTCAAAAACTCTCCTCACCACGAGAGTTACTGTTGAACTGTACACTCATTAACAAAGAGCTACAATCTACAAGTAAAACAAAACAAAACAACACAACAATGTAAAAATACAAGTACAAGTTAGAATGTGTAAAATCTCACTACTAGATGTCTGTAGGTTTCTTTCATTCATGAATAGGTTTTATTGAATAGGTTACTTACTTCAACTGATCAGCTTTGGATCGCGTTCAGAGTGTACAGAATACTGTAGCAAGACTTTACCTGGCACTAATAAGACGTCACATACTACTCCAGTTAATACTCCAGGCTTCTCTTCAGTGGTTGCCAGTCCAGTTTAGGTTTTATTTAAAAAAAAACCCAACAACTTCCGTGCTCTACACAGAGAAGCTCCCCAATATATCTCTGACCTGTTAAAATCTCATGCTTTAGACCTCAGATTTTCAGGTTAGAGGTTACTGTTGGTCCCACGTACTGGGTTCATGTGGGGATTAGGCTTTTCAGGCAGTGGCACGAGGGTTGTGTAATTCTCTTCTGTTTTCTTTATCCTGTACAAACTCCACTGAGTCTTTTAAAAAGCAGCTGAAGACATTTCTATGCAAACAAGCTTTTAATTTATTTTTTCATTGTTTCATATTATTATTTATATATATTTCTGGTTTTATTGTGAAGTCCTCATGATTTTTATCTGTGAAAAGTGCTATATAAATAAATTCTATTTACTTACTTCCTATAAAGGGGGATGTGTTATTTTGAAAGAAGCGATATGGATTTAATTGTGGTGTAACAGAAACAAAGCTAAAGATCACTAGGAGAGAAATAAGGAGAAACTGGGAGAGTAAAAGATGAGTTTAGTTTCAGCTGAAAAATGGCAACAAGCTCTTGTGTTGGTTTGTGATTGTAATGAGTGAAGCTGCTGAAATAAACAACAGAGGCTATGAGTTGAGGCTTAAGCTTTCTCTGGGTGGAAGCTACAGCCAGCACAAGTGAAACCTCTGAAGTGGATATAATATTGCTGGACAAAAGTAACATTTCTGTTACTTTTTTGGTGCTTGTTTTTTTCTTTTGTTTTGTTACTTTGTACAGCACTTTGGTCAACTTGTGTTGTTTTTTAAATGTGCTTATAAATACATTGATTGATTGATCGATCGATTGGTCGAGAATGTAGCCTAATTTGTGATCAAGCTCTAATCTTCTGAAAATAAGTAATTGTGACAATATCCAGAATAAATAAGCAGGTTTATGTTTTCATCTGTTAAAGCCCAGACAGTAGAGGAGGCTTTAGGTGAGAAGAAGGGGAAGATGCTGGTCATGTCTCTCCTTTGACTTCTCACTCCTTTGGTAATTTGTGACATTATGAAATATCAGATGAAATATTGTGTATTTTCTTAGGCATATTGGAACAGTTAGCTATGGAATACTACACACGTACAGTTTATGAGCTAGAAGAGGACTCTGTTGAGAATTTTACGTTAACTATGAAGGATGTTTTACAAGGCATGACGTGTATGATATTATAATGACTGGGCTTTTGAGCTGAGCACACCTAAAAGTTTAAACCTAGAACATAAAATTAAACCTCACAGGGCGCACATGTCAGGCACAAACACAGGTGAGCAAATCCATTGGTTAACCATTAGAAAGTCTACAAGTCGTCCAACCAAGAGGTCTCTTAGGACACAAAAGACAAGACATACAATAAACCTGCTGACCAGAACCTCTCCAAATATGGATAATATTTTCCCCCACCCAAACTCCAAATGTACACAGATGAGTGCCCTTTTGTATCAAAGACAGGACTGCTGCTTAATTACACTGTTAAAACTGCAGCTTATAATAAGCTAAAGTGTTACCTTCAGGTGCACAGTTAAAATACTTCAAATGTGAACGGACACTCAGGGGTTTCGGTGATTTCCTCACCTCGGTGTACTAATGTCCAAACTGTTCAAACTGTCTGTAAGGACAGTCATCAGTTCTGGGCGTCTGATTGTATTTTACATGTTTTTACACTTAGTCTAAGCTGATAAGGGGATCAGGCAAACACAGAAAAATTGAATGAAGCACAAATGAAGCTCCTTAAACGGATGCTCTTTTGTTGTGTTTATTTTGTTTGTTTATTTGTTTTTGTTTGGGGTTTTTTGTTTGTTTAAAATGCTTTTGTGCCATTGTGGTAACTGGTGATATCGGCTGATCACTCATTCAAATTCTTGTAGTGTTGATTTTTTTTTTAACTTTTTTTTACTGATTTAACACAGATTTTCTAAGGGAAAATAACGGCACTTATGGTGTTTACGTGTTTCCGCACTTCATTTATTTTATTTTTTGTATTTGGCAGGGGGTGTTGTGGTGCCTACCCTTGGCAACAGGCTGTGCCGCTCCCAGCACTCCCTAACCCCAAAACGTTGATCAAAGCCTGCTCAGAACTGCCTTCCACAAAAGCAGAAGTAATTAAAATAATAGCAATAAAAGATATCATACGTACCTTCTACTACATATGTGCACTGAAGCACCACCATCGGGAGCAGCAGACTGCTCATGGAGTCGCAATAACTTCCATCCACTGATCTTGTTAGAGTTAAAATGATATTCACATAAACCAACTTCACGGAGAAACAAATCATTAGGCAAAGATTTTCTGTTGCAGCGAAGTGGCATTAGGAAGGTACCTTAGTTAGTACCTACAACCAGTAGCGGTTTTTGATACGGGCGACGGGCGGTTGCCAGGGGCGGCATCGTGGGCATCGGCAATAAAAAAAAAATGCTCGTACTCATTCTGCCCCTACGTCAGGCCATCGCATAGTGGGAATGGTACAGGCACCGATCGGTTTTCTATCGCCCATTTGCTGGGAGTAAGGGCGCCCTCCGTTGAGGTGCGCCTGCTGCTTACACAGGGAGGAGAGGGCGGGGCGGCGGGGGATCCTCTGGCTGGCTGGAGCAAAATAAAAGAAAGTAAAAACAAACCAACAAACACGAAATTCTACGCGCGAAAAGTGAGCGCGAGAGCCCTCGGTGCGCCTGCTCGCTGCTGAAGTCAAAGTAAACTATTGTAATCTCCGCTACATACAGTCCAGTATATAGAGAGACGAGCCGACGAGGCTCCGGTTACAGCAGTGCAAGTAAACAACAATAAATATGAGAAGAGTAAGAAAATAAATATACACTTTAGGACTCGGGGTAAAGGGATCAATAACAATTTAAAATTTATAATTTACAGTTTGATGACTTAAAGATGATTTTTCGTTTTTATGGGCCATGCCATTTTGTTTGTTTGTTTGTTTGTTTTTTGTAACAGTATAAGCAATTAAAGGCGGTGGATTGGCTAATTGGTCATGATCGACTCTGGGCTGGACCAATTACAGCCGATGAGGTTGAACTTTAAAGTTCTGTATTGAGGTGAAAAGGAACGCAATTTGTCCCGTACTTCAGCTAGAATGAAAAAAAAAAGACACAAAGCTGGAGTTATTCTGTGTCTTTACGCTGTCAGCTGCCTCTTCTTCTGTCATTGTCTCTCCCTCCCTCTCGTGTTGCTACTTCAATCATGAAACTTATCAATGATCAGCTGATCGGCTTTTCTGTCGCAAGTCCCGTTTCTCTTGTTTGTTTATCGCATTGATAGTAGTAGTATTTATTTATTGTCATTGTCAAGAACAATGAAATTGCGTTTGGGGCTTCCATACAACCCAAAAAAAGAAGAAAATAATAAATACCCCTTAAAACCCAAGTGTACATATTTAACCCAGTGTGACTCCAATGCAATAAGACAATCCTTAGCAATAATGTTCGTAGAAATTCAGACAAAGACCTGAGAAACATGACAAAATACAACAATGCAACCCATTCAATATTATTGTACTGTGAGATATGATATCAGATATGATAGTTATCTATTTAAGAAAGAGGGGGGGGGCAGGAGGGGGAAGAGAATAAAGATATGATGCACCAATGCAGACCAGTTCATTGCTATTAAGAAGTTGGATATGGTTATTGTCCGTGAGAGGGGACATTTCCGGTAAGTACTGTTTAAGGGATAGTGTAGGTTTAAGTTTATTAGATTGATACCTATTTACCAACAAGATAGTGTACATCACTGTCACAACAGCATTTGTTTTTATTCAAAGGTTTTTCCTATAATTCCTTTTTTGTCCCAGTCCAGCCCTGGCAGGGCTCATGTTACAATGAAACAACGATAGATTTCCACAAGATCCATTGCAGGTTAATTTTAAGTTTAGTCAGCTCCAAGTGCTGTAATCTCTTCACTGCACCCGTTTTTGAGCACATTTTGTTATATTTTCTGACGTAAAACGCACTTCCGACCGCAGCCTCATAAAAGTACCACACTTCCTGTTCCTGCACAGCCTTTTGGGGCCATATTTACACAATCGTGAAGCAAAAAACAAAACGTGCACTATCATTAAATAGCGCTCATAGTCGTGGTTAGTTTAAGAGTGATTTATAAAAGATGTGCTTCCATCTAAACTAATATTAATATCGAGTGCAAAAAATTATGACCTATTTTTTTTTTGCGTTAAATGTTTGCCAATTAACATCAAATTGCTTGTGTAAGTAAATCTGCTATAAACCAACCAATATAAGCTCTTTTTGAAGATTTCTTTAGTGAAAAACATAACCTTTCTATTTTTCAGTTACAGAGGTTTATTAGAGACATTGATATTTCTCATGTATTTAATAGCAGAAATGTGGCTTTTTAGTGTACATAATGAGCAAGCGAATAAGGCAGAAAATAGGGTTTTTGATGGAAAATTGGTCTTGAAGCACACATAAATAGGAAGTGCAATTTTATTATGGTGGAAGCAAGAGAGCCGAAATAAAAGTGAAATCATCACAACGTACTATTTTCTACTACCTTATGATTGTTGTATTCAGTCATATTTATTCATAACTTTAGACTGCAGTAGTCAGTGTTTGTAAAGCACCTCTCTCAGGGTGCACTGTGTGATTAAGGGTGATATATATACACACACAGAGATAGGAAGTACAGAGATAGGAAGTGCAATTTTATTATGGTGGAAGCAAGAGAGCCAAAATAAAAGGGAAATCATTACAATGTTTTTCAAACATGAAGCATAGTTTTGGTCTTCTTTTGCTGTTGGTTCAGTGAACTTTGGTCACAGAGTGTCGAAACCTGGAATTTGGGAATCTGTGAGACGTCAGCTTTAAGCACCTGATGGTATTTAAAGCTGACTTGGGCCACTAATTTGTTCCAGTTTGTCTTAATCTGTTTTATAGGTTGCATCAAAAGATGCATTGTGTTGCAGGCACTCAGCAGTGACACTAAATAGAGAGTGACACACTGGACCTGGTGACCGTTAATCTCTCTCGTAGGAACACCAAACAGAGAGCTGACTGTGGTAGTTGTATCGTTGTCATACTGTGTGGAGTTTGTTGTTGTCCTCACTTTGTCTCCCAAAGCACCAGTGAGCCACCTCACCTCTGCAGGAGGCTTCGATCCAGCAGCCGTGCAGGTAGCAAATAAAACCTCTTCTGTGCCCAAAGTGGGAAGATTGTCCTTGATGTTTGTGAAAGGAGGCACTAGGAGAGTTACAGCACAATAATCAACATGAAGAAGAATGGTAAAAGTAACTCTGTCTCTGCCTCACATACAAACCCAGAATTTTAAATTTTATCATACCAAGCAAGTTTAGAGGTATCTCAGTCTTCTGATTTCCACTGGGAAACAAGGTGAAGATGCACGTGTAGCTGCCTTCATCCTTCAGGGCAACATTGGATAACTGGAGAGTTCCATTTTTGTTGTTAAAATTCCCGATATATTTAAATCGATCATCACCTCCATTGACAAACTGCACTCCCTCTCTGGGTAGGATAGTGAGGAAATTGTCATTGTGAGGTTTTTCTCTCGTCCTCCTCTGCCAGGTAATCTGTGTCAGGTCATCATTGGTACCAGTGACATGGCACGGCAGGATAGCAGTACCTCCTTGAACCACTTTCACATTTCCACCAATCACCTGAAGAGCTGTAAAGTGAAATACTATTAAAGATCAGGCCAAATAAAAGTAGAAAGGAAAAAAAGAGTCTCTAAGAAGACTAAACCAAACTTTTCTTTCTTTGTGTGTGCTTGATTTCTTCGCTAAATCTTGAACTTATGTTTGGTAGTTCTTTTCAGACAAATACAGCGTTTTCCTCCCATAATAAAAATTCTGCCTTCAACTAAAGGATAAATCCCTAGGATAGTGATAATGTTCTTACTATATTTATCATAGCATGTATATATGCCTGTATGTAGCCTTCCTGCTCCCTAACCAATAGGTCGACCTGAACAAAACTTTGCACAAACACTGTGACACGGCCAGAAATTATTACCATCTATATGTTAAAAAGTCATTAAATCATTTGTTTTTCCATAAAGATTGTTTATTTCATAATTATTGTAACATTTCATGTTATGTTCTCTGTGTGCATCTTCTTCATGTGTCACATCCAATGTATGTTAGTCATCTGTAACTTAACAGTGACAAAAATTGGTATACTTGATGGAATTATGTTCTAATCACCACTGATTACAGAGTAATGACAAATGAACTGCAGGCATGACAAAACCTCTCTGCAGGTTTGGTTTTTCTAATGTTTTTAACCATTTTCTTAGGTGTTTAATCTACTTAATATTACTTTTGTTTATTAAATGATCAAAATAACAAGAACATACACTGAAATCTGTCAAGTAAGGTAACAACTCATGTCCTTAACAACATGTGAAACACTCAAGGTTGCATGCTCTAGTGGCCTGGGAAAATGACTCTGAAAACATACCCCACCTTAAATCTCCATGACAGAGGAATGTGAAAACAATAATCTGCAGCTTGATTCCCATGCTTTCAGTTTGAAGTCATAAGCAAATACATGTGCTCAAAACAATGTAAAACCAGATCCTGGTTGCAGTTTGGATGGATAATCAAAAAGCTAAACAATTTAAAGTCTTTCAGTTAGTTACATAAAAACTCTGCCCTGTAGTATAGAAATTAAGGAACATGTGACCAGTCGAATGAAGGATTCATATCTTGGGGTCACTGCTTGAATTCATCTTTCATTTATTCTTTTCATGATAAAATTTTATATACAGTGAACTTCAGTGAACAAGGCTCCTCAAAAACTCTCCTCACCACGAGAGTTACTGTTGAACTGTACACTCATTAACAAAGAGCTACAATCTACAAGTAAAACAAAACAAAACAACACAACAATGTAAAAATACAAGTACAAGTTAGAATGTGTAAAATCTCACTACTAGATGTCTGTAGGTTTCTTTCATTCATGAATAGGTTTTATTGAATAGGTTACTTACTTCAACTGATCAGCTTTGGATCGCGTTCAGAGTGTACAGAATACTGTAGCAAGACTTTACCTGGCACTAATAAGACGTCACATACTACTCCAGTTAATACTCCAGGCTTCTCTTCAGTGGTTGCCAGTCCAGTTTAGGTTTTATTTAAAAAAAACCAACAACTTCCGTGCTCTACACAGAGAAGCTCCCCAATATATCTCTGACCTGTTAAAATCTCATGCTTTAGACCTCAGATTTTCAGGTTAGAGGTTACTGTTGGTCCCACGTACTGGGTTCATGTGGGGATTAGGCTTTTCAGGCAGTGGCACGAGGGTTGTGTAATTCTCTTCTGTTTTCTTTATCCTGTACAAACTCCACTGAGTCTTTTAAAAAGCAGCTGAAGACATTTCTATGCAAACAAGCTTTTAATTTATTTTTTCATTGTTTCATATTATTATTTATATATATTTCTGGTTTTATTGTGAAGTCCTTATGATTTTTATCTGTGAAAAGTGCTATATAAATAAATTCTATTTACTTACTTCCTATAAAGGGGGATGTGTTATTTTGAAAGAAGCGATATGGATTTAATTGTGGTGTAACAGAAACAAAGCTAAAGATCACTAGGAGAGAAATAAGGAGAAACTGGGAGAGTAAAAGATGAGTTTAGTTTCAGCTGAAAAATGGCAACAAGCTCTTGTGTTGGTTTGTGATTGTAATGAGTGAAGCTGCTGAAATAAACAACAGAGGCTATGAGTTGAGGCTTAAGCTTTCTCTGGGTGGAAGCTACAGCCAGCACAAGTGAAACCTCTGAAGTGGATATAATATTGCTGGACAAAAGTAACATTTCTGTTACTTTTTTGGTGCTTGTTTTTTTCTTTTGTTTTGTTACTTTGTACAGCACTTTGGTCAACTTGTGTTGTTTTTTAAATGTGCTTATAAATACATTGATTGATTGATCGATCGATTGGTCGAGAATGTAGCCTAATTTGTGATCAAGCTCTATTCTTCTGAAAATAAGTAATTGTGACAATATCCAGAATAAATAAGCAGGTTTATGTTTTCATCTGTTAAAGCCCAGACAGTAGAGGAGGCTTTAGGTGAGAAGAAGGGGAAGATGCTGGTCATGTCTCTCCTTTGACTTCTCACTCCTTTGGTAATTTGTGACATTATGAAATATCAGATGAAATATTGTGTATTTTCTTAGGCATATTGGAACAGTTAGCTATGGAATACTACACACGTACAGTTTATGAGCTAGAAGAGGACTCTGTTGAGAATTTTACGTTAACTATGAAGGATGTTTTACAAGGCATGACGTGTATGATATTATAATGACTGGGCTTTTGAGCTGAGCACACCTAAAAGTTTAAACCTAGAACATAAAATTAAACCTCACAGGGCGCACATGTCAGGCACAAACACAGGTGAGCAAATCCATTGGTTAACCATTAGAAAGTCTACAAGTCGTCCAACCAAGAGGTCTCTTAGGACACAAAAGACAAGACATACAATAAACCTGCTGACCAGAACCTCTCCAAATATGGATAATATTTTCCCCCACCCAAACTCCAAATGTACACAGATGAGTGCCCTTTTGTATCAAAGACAGGACTGCTGCTTAATTACACTGTTAAAACTGCAGCTTATAATAAGCTAAAGTGTTACCTTCAGGTGCACAGTTAAAATACTTCAAATGTGAACGGACACTCAGGGGTTTCGGTGATTTCCTCACCTCGGTGTACTAATGTCCAAACTGTTCAAACTGTCTGTAAGGACAGTCATCAGTTCTGGGCGTCTGATTGTATTTTACATGTTTTTACACTTAGTCTAAGCTGATAAGGGGATCAGGCAAACACAGAAAAATTGAATGAAGCACAAATGAAGCTCCTTAAACGGATGCTCTTTTGTTGTGTTTATTTTGTTTGTTTATTTGTTTTTGTTTGGGGTTTTTTGTTTGTTTAAAATGCTTTTGTGCCATTGTGGTAACTGGTGATATCGGCTGATCACTCATTCAAATTCTTGTAGTGTTGATTTTTTTTTTAACTTTTTTTTACTGATTTAACACAGATTTTCTAAGGGAAAATAACGGCACTTATGGTGTTTACGTGTTTCCGCACTTCATTTATTTTATTTTTTGTATTTGGCAGGGGGTGTTGTGGTGCCTACCCTTGGCAACAGGCTGTGCCGCTCCCAGCACTCCCTAACCCCAAAACGTTGATCAAAGCCTGCTCAGAACTGCCTTCCACAAAAGCAGAAGTAATTAAAATAATAGCAATAAAAGATATCATACGTACCTTCTACTACATATGTGCACTGAAGCACCACCATCGGGAGCAGCAGACTGCTCATGGAGTCGCAATAACTTCCATCCACTGATCTTGTTAGAGTTAAAATGATATTCACATAAACCAACTTCACGGAGAAACAAATCATTAGGCAAAGATTTTCTGTTGCAGCGAAGTGGCATTAGGAAGGTACCTTAGTTAGTACCTACAACCAGTAGCGGTTTTTGATACGGGCGACGGGCGGTTGCCAGGGGCGGCATCGTGGGCATCGGCAATAAAAAAAAAATGCTCGTACTCATTCTGCCCCTACGTCAGGCCATCGCATAGTGGGAATGGTACAGGCACCGATCGGTTTTCTATCGCCCATTTGCTGGGAGTAAGGGCGCCCTCCGTTTGCGAGGTGCGCCTGCTGCTTACACAGGGAGGAGAGGGCGGAGCGGCGGGGGATCCTCTGGCTGGCTGGAGCAAAATAAAAGAAAGTAAAAACAAACCAACAAACACGAAATTCTACGCGCGAAAAGTGAGCGCGAGAGCCCTAGGTGCGCCTGCTCGCTGCTGAAGTCAAAGTAAACTTTATTGTGATCTCCGCTACATAAGTACAGTATAGAGAGACGAGCCGACGAGGCTCCGGTTACAGCAGTGCAAGTAAACAAACAATAAATATGAGAAGAGTAAGAAAATAAATATACACTTTAGGACTCGGGGTAAAGGGATCAATAACAATTTAAAATTTATAATTTACAGTTTGATGACTTAAAGATGATTTTTCGTTTTTATGGGCCATGCCATTTTGTTTGTTTGTTTGTTTGTTTTTTGTAACAGTATAAGCAATTAAAGGCGGTGGATTGGCTAATTGGTCATGATCGACTCTGGGCTGGACCAATTACAGCCGATGAGGTTGAACTTTAAAGTTCTGTATTGAGGTGAAAAGGAACGCATTTGTCCCGTACTTCAGCTAGAATGAAAAAAAAAAGACACAAAGCTGGAGTTATTCTGTGTCTTTACGCTGTCAGCTGCCTCTTCTTCTGTCATTGTCTCTCCCTCCCTCTCGTGTTGCTACTTCAATCATGAAACTTATCAATGATCAGCTGATCGGCTTTTCTGTCGCAAGTCCCGTTTCTCTTGTTTGTTTATCGCATTGATAGTAGTAGTATTTATTTATTGTCATTGTCAAGAACAATGAAATTGCGTTTGGGGCTTCCATACAACCCAAAAAAAGAAGAAAATAATAAATACCCCTTAAAACCCAAGTGTACATATTTAACCCAGTGTGACTCCAATGCAATAAGACAATCCTTAGCAATAATGTTCGTAGAAATTCAGACAAAGACCTGAGAAACATGACAAAATACAACAATGCAACCCATTCAATATTATTGTACTGTGAGATATGATATCAGATATGATAGTTATCTATTTAAGAAAGAGGGGGGGGGCAGGAGGGGGAAGAGAATAAAGATATGATGCACCAATGCAGACCAGTTCATTGCTATTAAGAAGTTGGATATGGTTATTGTCCGTGAGAGGGGACATTTCCGGTAAGTACTGTTTAAGGGATAGTGTAGGTTTAAGTTTATTAGATTGATACCTATTTACCAACAAGATAGTGTACATCACTGTCACAACAGCATTTGTTTTTATTCAAAGGTTTTTCCTATAATTCCTTTTTTGTCCCAGTCCAGCCCTGGCAGGGCTCATGTTACAATGAAACAACGATAGATTTCCACAAGATCCATTGCAGGTTAATTTTAAGTTTAGTCAGCTCCAAGTGCTGTAATCTCTTCACTGCACCCGTTTTTGAGCACATTTTGTTATTTTTTCTGACGTAAAACGCACTTCCGACCGCAGCCTCATAAAAGTACCACATTTCCTGTTCCTGCACAGCCTTTTGGGGCCATATTTACACAATCGTGAAGCAAAAAACAAAACGTGCACTATCATTAAATAGCGCTCATAGTCGTGGTTAGTTTAAGAGTGATTTATAAAAGATGTGCTTCCATCTAAACTAATATTAATATCGAGTGCAAAAAATTATGACCTATTTTTTTTTTTGCGTTAAATGTTTGCCAATTAACATCAAATTGCTTGTGTAAGTAAATCTGCTATAAACCAACCAATATAAGCTCTTTTTGAAGATTTCTTTAGTGAAAAACATAACCTTTCTATTTTTCAGTTACAGAGGTTTATTAGAGACATTGATATTTCTCGTGTATTTAATAGCAGAAATGTGGCTTTTTAGTGTACATAATGAGCAAGCGAATAAGGCAGAAAATAGGGTTTTTGATGGAAAATTGGTCTTGAAGCACACATAAATAGGAAGTGCAATTTTATTATGGTGGAAGCAAGAGAGCCGAAATAAAAGTGAAATCATCACAACGTACTATTTTCTACTACCTTATGATTGTTGTATTCAGTCATATTTATTCATAACTTTAGACTGCAGTAGTCAGTGTTTGTAAAGCACCTCTCTCAGGGTGCACTGTGTGATTAAGGGTGATATATATACACACACAGAGATAGGAAGTGCAATTTTATTATGATGGAAGCAAGAGAGCCAAAATAAAAGGGAAATCATTACAATGTTTTTCAAACATGAAGCATAGTTTTGGTCGTCTTTTGCTGTTGGTTCAGTGAACTTTGGTCACAGAGTGTCGAAACCTGGAATTTGGGAATCTGTGAGACGTCAGCTTTAAGCACCTGATGGTATTTAAAGCTGACTTGGGCCACTAATTTGTTCCAGTTTGTCTTAATCTGTTTTATAGGTTGCATCAAAAGATGCATTGTGTTGCAGGCACTCAGCAGTGACACTAAATGCATTGAGGAAATCAATGACTGGTTGTGCCACAATTTTCTCCAGCTAAACAAAAACAAAACTGAGGTAATAGTCTTTGGCGCCAAAGAAAAACGATTACAGGTCACCAGAGAACTTCAATCTATACATCTAAAAACCACAAACCAGGCGAGAAATTTGGGTGTAGTGATGGATGCAGACCTAAACTTAGAAAAACACATTAAGACAATAACAAAGTCAGCTTACTATCACCTCAAGAATATTTCAAGGATAAAAGATCTGATGTCTCAACAGGACCTGGAAAAACTAGTCCATGCATTCATCTTTAGTAGGCTTGATTACTGTAACAGCATCTTTACAGGTCTACCTAAAAAATCAGTCAGACAACTACAGCTCATTCAGAACTCTGCTGCTCGAGTCCTCACTAAGACCAAAAAAGTGGACCACATCAGTCCAGCTCTGAGGTCTTTACACTGGCTGCCTGTCCGTCAGAGGATAGACTTTAAAGTTCTGATGCTGGTCTATAAAGCTCTGAATGGTTTAGGACCAAAATACATCAGTGACCTCCTGACCCAGTATGAACCTTCCAGATCCCTCAGGTCATCTGGATCCGGTCTTTTATCAGTTCCCAGAGTCAGAACCAGACACGGAGAAGCTGCATTCAGCTTTTATGCTCCTTATATCTGGAACAAACTCCCAGAAAGCCTCAGATCAGCTGAAACACTCAGTTTATTTAAATCCAGGTTGAAGACTCACCTGTTCTCAGCTGCATTTGAATAAAGCACCAAATCCACACTTTTAAGCTTAAATTTCAAAACTTACATTTAACTACTGATTTTATCTACTGTTCTGATTTTATCTGTTTTGATTTTATATACTGTTTTGTTTGTTTGTTTGTTTGTTTGTTAATTAGTTAGTTAGTTTATTTGCTTGTTTTAATCAATTTTAAATCATGCTTTTTATTTGTTCTTGTTTCTAATGTCTCTGTAAAGCACTTTGAATCACCTTGTTGTTGAATTGTGCTATACAAATAAACTTGCCTTGCCTTGCCTAAATTATTCTTACTTGCAGTAACACCACTATTTTCTATGGGCATAATGTCATATCCTGTTTTTGTGTGTGTGTGTATATATATATCACTCTTTAATCACACTTCACAGTGCACCCGTCACGAAAACACTTATATGTGAGTGGTGCTAGTCAATCAATCACTGACTACTGCAGTTTAAAGTTATGAATAAATATGACTGAATACAACAATCATAAGTTAGTAGAAAATAGTTAGTAGAAATAAAGCACAAAGTTTCAGACAGCAGAGTTTCCATGACT
>NW_024583399.1:45902-55363 GCF_018398535.1 Haplochromis burtoni
GAGTAGAACACAGAAAAGTTTATCAGTTATCTGTTATGTGTGTGGCGGATGCTTAAGAAATAAAAATAACCATGTACAAGTCACTAAAAGCAGTTTCTCATCTAGAGTGTGCCACTGTTTGATCACTGACACTGACGTGGAATTTGATTTCATATGAAATAATAATTTTTAATATTCCTTTTCATTCGGAAAGAAATGTAAAAAACAAACTCTGAAAGAGAAAACACTGCAATCCTATGACAGGAAACATTCAGTCATGGATCTTCATAGTAGTGCATTGCAGTTCAATTAGTAGCACTAAATTGCCCATAGGTGTGAATTAAGATTCATTATAATGATACCAAAAAACCCATTGGACCCATTTCAACCATACAAACATTGCACAAATATCACATTGGGAAGACAGGTCAGAGAGAAATCGCATGGTTAGAAAACAATGAAATTCACAACATCCGGGGACAAGAGGAGAAAAAAGAACTTTACTCAGACTGAGCTTAGGAGAGCAGTTAGACAACAGAAAAAGGGTGATTGTATGTCTGTGTCTGTGTACATGTGTATCCTGTGTCCAACTTGAGAGACAGAGTGTCCTTACACCCTGTTTTAAACAGAAGTCAACAATCCCCTAGCTGACACAAGTGATCTCGAAGAAGTAGGAGGATAAGGCAGAGAGTCAACACAGTCTTGTAATCTGAGATTTGTTGTTCCATCTTCAGTCTTGGAGCTTCCAGCTCGTGAGGAGAGGCCGCATGAAGACAATGGTTGTTTGGGTTTGGATTGGAGCGAGGAACTGCATCCACTTTTGCAGTTGATCTAATGTCCATCAATGGTACCCAGATCTATCGATTCCCATTGTTTGAGTCACAACATTTATTTTTCTTCTGTAAAATGAAACCAAAAAGAGCAGAGTTAGATATTCTTTCTGTTTCTAGTTCTAGGCAATCCCCAGGAAGATGAATGGTTATACGAGGGGATTTCCACAAAATGTTTTTCTCTCCTTACCGTTCTCTAGTTTTGCTGGTAGCATGAGATGGTAGCTGCAAGCCTTTCAGGTCACACAGATAATCCAGCTACTCCAGGATGGCAAATCCACACATGCTCTTGCAAGAAAGCTTGCTGTGTCTCTGAGCACAGTCTCAAGAATGTGGAGAATATATGTGCATATTTCTGACCAAACTGTCAGACTCAGACTGCATGATAGTGGCATGTTGTGAGCACAAATCATTTAGTGAGATTTGTGCTCACAAGCCACCGTGCAGTTTAATACCTATTCCTGTTTAAGGCGTTGTGTTATTGTTGTATGTCCAACACACCTGTTGCCACTTTCATCTCATATCCCTGAAGTTTCACAGATTTTGTGTTATAATCTGACAACAAGTGTTCCCCAATTTCTTTGAGCTGTGCACTCTTATCACATTTTGGACAGTGGCAACAAAAACTAGAGGCAGCATAAGTTTTGCAGAAGTAATCTGATCAGTCAGTCAGTCAGATTAGTTACATTCTGTTTCTGTCTTTACTGTAATGATGAAACAATTTCCATGACAGTGAAGTAAAACCACTCAAGTTGTTTCTCAATTTATCTCTGTGCCTTGTGCAACATCCGTGAGTGCTTTAAATAGTCCACCTGTGACTGGCAGCTTACCCACACTTTGTAAAAGCTGCATGATGGCAGCTCGTTTGACTTATTTACTCACTCTCTTTACTCCTATTTAATCATATCTCTTTATAAAATAAAAAAAACTGTTTAAAGCAGTAATTACACAGCACTGTAAGGCAACAATGCCTTCCATCATCTTCTGTTCTCCTAGATGGCCCGTGATCATCATGTGCACTCCTGGGAGATAGTGGGACATGCTGTCTGTCATCATGTAGTCCAACCCCCCAGCGACCGTGGCGCTGGGGGCTGGGAAGCACATCTGTAACCGGAAGGTTGCCGGTTCGATCCCCGGGCTCTCTGTCCTGGTCATTATGTCCTTGGGCAAGACACTTTACCCTACTGGTGTTGGCCAGAGGGGCCGATGGCACGATATGGCAGGCTCGCTTCTGTCAGTCCCAGGGCAGCTGTGGCTACAACTGCCTCCACCAGTGTGTGAATGTGAGAGTGACTGTGAATTGTAAAGCGCTCTGGGTGCCTTGAAAAGCGCTAAAAATCCAATCCATTATTATTATTATTATGATCACACTGCTCTCCTGGGGGAGGGTGAGACATTATGTGGTCCTTGATCACCTCCAGCACTGCTAGTCGACAGTGATCCATGTCTTCTGTCATCTTCTTGTCCATGATCATCATCTGTTCTCTTAGATAGTCCATCATCATCATGTGCACTTCTGGAAGATGGTGGAACATCATGTGGCCCGGGATCATCTACTGCACTGCTAGGTCTCAGTGGAACATGCTCACTCTCTGGCGTGTTGTCATTATCTGGCGTGTTTTCTGGTCTCCTAAGAAAACAGTAGGACATGCTCCCTGTCATTATTTGTGGTTAAAAAACCAACAAACAACCAAACAAAACCCAAAGATGCACATGAGAAAATACATGTGAGAAACTGTTCTAACATCAGAGGAAACACTGTCAGTACATCTCAACATTTTCAAGTGTTGAGATGCTGACTGCTCGTGTCATTTTCAAGTGGACTTTTAGTGCTTTTAACAGAGTGTGCATATGGGAATTTCCGCTTATTTTGTTGATCTACTGTTGAACTTTGTTAGATATTATCTTTACACCTTGTTGATCGTATTCTTTTTCATTTTTGCCTTCATCAACAGCTTCCCAAGGAAATCTTGAAGATTTACTGGCCAAACAAGATCCACAGTCATAACCTGTTGGAAAAACGCAAGGCGAGTACATTCAGAGGAAAATATATAAAGAAGATAATGGAAATGGACAGGATATGCACTGAGGAAACCAGGCAACAACCTCACCAGACAAGCTCTGAAACTCAGAGGGGAAGAGACAAAGAAGAAGGCCAAGAATATATGAAGAGATCTCAAAAAGAATACATTTGCCATCAGATTGAGAAAATGGCTCAAGACTGAGCATTTCTGAGGATCCTCATCAAAGGTCCATACTCCAGAGAAGGGTTAAGTAGGTAATATATGTGCTTTCTTTCCTTTTTTTTTTACAGCATATGTACGACCTGTTTAACTTGCACTGAGAACTCATTTGACCACATGTTTTAGGTTAACACTCACAAATTGCAAACACTACACTTGGATCCCTGCTATATGTTTTACTTCTTTCATTTATGAAGAAATAAAAAATAAATTTTTATCAGCACCCTTTAAAGCACATATGCTTTAAAATGAGATAAACTTTATATTTTCCAACATACAGACAAGCAGGTAAATGTTAGAAGTACCTTATCAGAAATCCATGTTTATAAAAGCACCATGCTGCAGCCCCAGTGACATTCAGGAAAACCAAAACACCAAATAAGGCCCAAGCCACAGAGCATGCTCCTACATGGACACAAGAATTAAGAATATTTGACTTTTCCAATTTTACATTTGGATGACTTGGACAGCATTCAAACACCATGTAATACCTGCACCTGTACACATTCAAAAACGTGTCATTCTGACAAGTTCTAGGGCACAAAAATAAATGGGACAAACTTGATACAACCATGAACAGAACCTATCACAAGTCAGGACATGCTCTAAATTTTAGGTTTTGGAACTGACTTGAATAATATAATGTACTGGATGACTGGAGCATCAGTTATCTATCATTCATTCATTCATTCATTCATTCACTTGTATGTTTATCCCTTCATATGGAGAGTCCATAATTTTACTCCAAGTGTAAATGTTCAAGTTTCTATTTATTTCCTTTGATTGCGGTCCACAAAAAAATAGAACAGAATAACTTCAGAATGATACAATCTGCACAAAAGTTTGGAAATCAGAAACAAATTGAGAAAGATTTGGACAAACTGCACAGCTAAATCCAAGCTGACCTCACCTGATGCCACATGCACATACAGCTGACTGTGTTTTCTTCCATATGCATTAGATGCTTCACACTGATAGAGGCCATTTAGATCAGAGGTCCGACTCAGCAGTTGTAGCTTTGCACCATCTACTTTGACAGCAGACTGCAGCAAAGACTGGCCAGATCTGGAAAAACATGAATGAGGTTTATTGTGAAATGCACGACAGCGCAAAAAAAAAGTGAGTTGTGCTAAAATTCCAATGAATTTCAGCTATTAGTTTGTTAGTTGTGTTAGTCATTTTCCTTGCTCACATAAATGTTGCTATGTTCTTGAAATTAAACCAAAATACATGATCTACAGTGGGGTGAAAAACTATTTAATTAGCCACCAATTGTGCAAGTTCTCCCACTTAAAAAGATGAGAGAGGCCTGTAATTTTCATCATTGGTATTCCTCAGCTATGAGAGACTAAACAAGAAAAGAAAATCCAGAAAATAACATAAAAGACACCTGTCCACAACCTCAAACAGTCATACTCCAGACTCTATTATGGCCACGACGCAAGAGCTGTCAAAGGACACCAGAAACAACAGGCTGGGAAGACTGAATCTGCAATAGTTAAGCAGCTTGGTGTGAAGAAATCAACTGTGGGAGCAATTTTTAGAAAACGGAAGTCATACAAAACCACTAATAATCACTCGATCTGGGGCTCCACGCAAGATCTCTCCCCATGGGGTCAAAATGATCACAAGAACGGTGAGCAAAAATCCCAGAACCACACAGGGGACATAGTGAATGGCCTACAGAGAGCTGGGACCAAAGTAACATCAGTAACACATTACGCTGCCAGAGACTCAAATCCTGCAGTGCAAGACGTGCCCAGGCCCGTCTGAACTTTGCCAGAGAGCATTTGGATGATCCAGAAGAAAATGGGAGAATGTCATATGGTCAGATGAAACCAAAATAGAACTTTTTGGTAAAAACTACCTGTCGTGTTTGGAGGAGAAAGAATGCTGAGTTGGGGGCATGGGGGGGACCCTGCGCATCAAATCCAACTTTTTTGACCCTATGCGACCCATATCCAATCATGGTATGACAGTGTGAACAGCACAAATCCGATATTTTCAAACCCAACCTGGGTCACTTTCGTATGTGGTACTGAATCTGATGCATATCTGATGTTTTAGAAAGCGACTGCTGTTTGAATGGTCATGTCGCATTAAATCCATCTTTTACGTCACTGACACAAGACAGATGCCAATTATCAGCGCCGGAGAAGCACCCGAGAAGACATCACGAACGCTTCCTGGCCATCCAGTGTAGACGTTAGTGAAACTGTTGCGAAGACAACGTTGGAGAAACGTGAACATTTTATTTGTACTGTATAATCTGCAGATTCTGACGGAAATCTGCTACTATACTTTGAAGCACCGCTCCTCTCTGAAACAGCCATAAGGATCATTATTAGGCCATAACAAAATCACTTTACAACTTAAAGCAAAATTGGGAAACATAAAGTGCAGAACGAGTCTTTATATTAACGGCCATCAGGCAAACAATACTGTTTGGTCTGGGTCTAAACAAAGCGCTTTGTGTGTGACGTCTTCTTTTGTGCATGCGGGCCGCTTTGAGGGTTCACACCAGAGCGCGCTTGCTGTCACATTTTATCTGTAGTGTGAACAAACAGACAAAAACATCGGATTTGATCAAAAAATCGGAATTGAGCGTTAAGACCTGCAGTGTGAACGTAGCCTAAGTGGTGATGTCATACCAGCGAAAGCTTGCCCTCTCTCAGGGCTTTTTCAGCACAGTGTACTTAGACAAACCTAAAGAATCAATGAAATCACTTAAATTAACTGAAACCATCATTCAAACTGCTTTACCTGCTCCAGGCAAATTTTGCGTTTGGGTTGGCTTCTGTCAAACACTCAAACGAGTCCTCTGAAATCACTCTAATCTTCACTTCTGTGGGGGCGACTGCAAAAAACAGAAACAGAAGTGTGTTAATCATAAACTGTCAAAATAAAAGTGAACATACCTTTGAATCCTATCATGGCAGGCAGAACCATGAATCTTGGTTGTTTTTCTTTCTTTGTTTTAAGGAGTGATCCTTTCATGCAATCACTGGCTCACTTATAATCACTGCTGACTAAAAAAAAAGGCTCAGTAAATTCTGTGGTCATTTTGGGGACTTCCACCAAAAAACAGCTTCACCATGCCACTAAAAAAAATAAAACAGTACTGGAGGAGCATGCTTTCACTTTTAAATTAGCCTGAATTGTTTTTGCTTCGTACTCTGATCATGTGTGCTTCATGGATCTTGTGACTGGGGGGTGAATAATGACAGAATTTTTAAGATAGACAAAAAAGTTTGAAACCTCTTTTACGTTGTGGCATGGCATCATGATGGAACTGGAAGGCCAGAAACAGATAAACAGATGCACATGGTTATTAAAATTCTACTCTGTAGGATAGGCTGTGTCATTTAATTTCTGTATACATTTTTTAATATTTGATCAAATAATTAAACTTCTTAAATAAACACTAAATAGGAACTCCATGAGCAGCTGATACTCACAGGAGACCTGTATGGTGAAGGGCAGGGTTTCTTCTTTAGACAGGGAGTCACCACTGATGACGCACTGGACCTGGTGATCGTTAATCTCTCTCGTAGGAACACCAAACAGAGAGCTGACTGTGGTAGTCGTACCGTTGTCATACTGAGTGGAGTTTGTTGTTGTCCTCATTTTGTCTCCCAAAGCACCAGTGAGCCACCTCACCTCTGCAGGAGGCTTCGATCCAGCAGCCGTGCAGGTAGCAAATAAAACCTCTTCTGTGCCCAAAGTGGGAAGATTGTCCTTCACATTTGTGAAAGGAGGCACTAGGCGAGTTACAGCACACAAATAAATAAACATGCATACAGGATGATCAAAGTAACTCTGTCTCTATCACGCATACGAACACAGAATTTTTTAAAGATAAAAAACGTTTAGTATACCAAGCAAATTCAGAGGTATCTCTGTCTTCTGATTTCCACTGGGAAACAAGGTGAAGATGCACGTGTATCTGCCTTCATCCTTCAGGGCAACATTGGATAACTGGAGAGTTCCATTATTGTCATTAAAATTCCCGATATATTTAAATCGATCATCACCTCCATTGACAAACTGCACTCCCTCTCGGGGTAGGATAGTGAGAAAATTGTCATTGTGAGGTTTTTCTCTCGTCCTCCTCTGCCAGGTAATCTGTGTCAGGTCATCATTGGTACCAGTGACATGGCACAGTAGGATAGCAGTACCTCCTTGAACCACTTTCACGTTTCCACCAATCACCTGGAGAGCTGTAAAAAGCATGAAACACTATCAGATTACAATTTCTTCTATATCTTACTTTCTGTGTGTGTGCTTTGTCTCTACACCAAATCTTGAAATTAGGCAGTTTTGCAGCATCTTGCTGACATACAATTGCAGTGTTTTTCCTGCATAAGAAAAATGTGGCATAACAAAGAGGTCTTAGCCTCCAAATATAAATGAAAAATGACTGTGACAGTGATAAATATTTGAACAATTTCTCAATTTATTGGGAGTTTAAAGGACTCAAGCTTAAAAGGAAATCTGTTTATCAAATAGCCAAAAGTAACACAACTGAATCCCTTGCTACATGTGAACAAATCAAGGCTACGCGAGTAACTTGTTGTGTTACAACTTTGTGGCAGGCAGGAATTGGACCCAAAATGCAGGACTAACAAGCAGAACATGAACTTAAACACTGCTTCATTGTGGGATAGGAAGTGATACAAAACAGAACCAGGCTAAACTGAGCTTCTGAAACCTAGGGGAACACAGGGAGATGCACACAGCATGAGGGGCAACGCGACAACGAACAGGTGCAAGCACAGGCAATAAATACAAAAGGTGAACTGGGCAAAGAGGGAACGGCTGGGAGACACGACTGATGACAATTACACATGACGAGACAGGGAAGACGCAAAACTGACACATGACGCGGACCTTCAACGTAAAATACGAAGAAGGTCATGCATGCATACACCTGGGGCTTAGCCCTAAAAGGTAGCATGCATGTGGGATTGGGGGGGTGTAGAAATGACTGAAAAACATGGCATGAAGTTGAAGATTTATTAGGCTGTGTTTTGAGTTTTGTTTGAAAAAGAATAACTTCATATAAGAAAAAAATATATATCACATATGCAGGACACCTTAAACTAGTTTTTTAATACAACAGCAAGGCAGAAAAAAATTAGAGCTGTATCAAGACACGAGGACTAAACCCCAATTCAACCAGACCCAGAAAAGATCAGGAATTAAAACAGGGCTACAACAGTTCAAAATCAGGACTACTTTAGGACTTAACCAAAATAGAACCAGAATCAAAACTAGATGATAGTAGCACTGAAAATCATTATAGACCTGCACTACAATGACAACACCTCTATATTGTGGTAACATGAGACTGTATCTTCAAGGCTTGAGTTTTGCGAACCTGTCAATGACATTTTCAATTAATTCAAGTATTCCTTTTCAATAGATAATATGATGAGTTACTAGTTTGTACCATATTATTTTCTAATTCTACGAAAGTACACTATTCAGATTCAGAAAAGTTTATATAATTATTTAGCCTTGTTGTGCAAACAAACCTACATAACGTAATAAATATAGAATTTGAAAAATAACAAACCTCAAAAGTTCTAATTAGTTTTGGCAAACAACCATTTGACTAACAGGTCTGTCTCACACTGAAAAAAAGGGATTGGCCAGCTCTTGGATTTACATAAGCATCATGCTTACGTAAATCATGCTTCAAAGTTAAGTGTAACTATATAGTGTAGAAACTACATGATATGCAGGGAGGCTAGATTAAATCGTTCATGTCCTGTTCGAGTGAAGTAAGTCAATGACTTACTGCGACACTGCACGGGATTTCAGTCTTACGTGCTTTGGATCGTGGTTTCAGGAAGGCATCCATCTCAGTCAAGTCGAGCAGCCACCTCTACTTTTTTTCGGTATACCAAAAAAAGTAAATTGGGTGGTTGTTACATTAAAAAAGTCTACCTTGTAATTTGAACACAATAATTTCATGTTTCTATGAACGTAATTAAATCATGAAGGATTTGTACAAAATTCAACAACTTAATTTGTTCTTGTTAAGATGACATGATACAATCTAGTAAGAGTGGTTAGTTGCTGAACTCATGAAATTCACAAGATCGCACGAGATGTCAAACTGCAGCAGAATCACTGGAGTTCTAAGAGGCAGACAACTACACACACATCATGTGTATACTATTGCTATTTATTGCAGTTTAACCAGTCAAGGACAAAAATGCACAAAAAATTCTGAATCAAGCCTTGAAATCATAGCTTTCCTACTTTTGCTAAATCTGGTGGCATGGTGGTTAGTGCTGTTCCTTCACAGTAAGCAGGTCCTGGGTTCAAATCTGCACTGGCTTCTCTCTGGGTCTACTGGTTTCTTCCCACAGTTAAAAGTCATTCAGTTGTTAGGTTAATT
>NW_024583399.1:56707-59647 GCF_018398535.1 Haplochromis burtoni
TTTTGTTTTATACAGTTGTCAGTCAGGCACCTAACTGTGAAACAAATTTGTAGGGGATAAGTCTCGAAGAAGATAAAAACACAAAGGATGAGATAAACATTCTCTGCAGGGATGGGAAGCTCGACACTGACATCGAGCTCAGCTCCGATTTTTCGAAACACAAATGTCACGTGACCGTACATTTATAAGCAGGTACATAGGCACGTGTAAAAGAAAATAACAGGCCTTCTCTCTCTATTATCTTTGCGATGGGTTGTGAAAACCAGCAGGTCTCCATTCACATAAACAAAAGTTTAATTAAAGAAATATCACCTTATTCAAATGATTCTAGTCACAGACGAGAGAGAGGGAGTGACAGAAATAGAGATTGGTGATTGACAGGGCTGGACTGGCTATCGGGCATACCGGGCATTTGCCCGGTGGGCCGCTCGTGACTTTTCGTTTTTATGGGCCGATGGGGTTTTATTTCTTTTCTTTTTTTTTTTACGGTATAAATGAATGGTGGTGGATTGGCCAGTTCATCATGATCGACTCTGGGCTGGACCAATTACAGCCGAGGAGGTCGAACTTTAAAGTCGAGGTGAAAAGGAACGCGATTTGTCCCGTACTACAGCTAGAAAGTTGCTAATTCAATCATTAAACTGATCAATGATCAGCTGATCGGCTTTTCTCTCTGCGCCAGAAATTGGAAACCAACGGATGTCGCGCTAAAAAAACAGCAGCTTGTTAGCTTGATCAGCTGTTGTAAGAATTTATTTAATATTAATTTCTAGTATCAGAGGAGGTTTGCTGGAGCCACAGCCGTAAAAACTGCTGGTCATGATATCGGTTTGGTTATCTGGTGAGAGGGAAACATGAAGATGAAACCAGGAGATGTCCTTACTGAATCATCAGAGCTGAACAGGTGATGAAGAAACAGGTTTACCTTTTAGGTGACATGAATGAGTTGAAGGGAAGTTATGAACTGTTTCTGAGAGACAAATAACACCAGGATCCTTTTCTATGTAGCTGACAGCTGGTAACTGTGCAGGGGCGGATCTAGCAAAGTTTTGCCAGGGGGCCAGGTAGGGCATTAACAGGGAAAGGGGGCAAAGAAATTAAAATGTCTAGCTTTTAATAAATAATTATCTGAATCTTTACAACCAAAGTTTTCATCTGATGTAAAATGTATAGAAATCCATTATTGTATTCAGTAAATATTAAGTCTAGTATATACCCTAGTAAGTTATAGTATTCTTTCCTTTGGGAATGTACCATCTGTGCAGTCTGCAATTCTGTTGAAGAAAGATGTTGAATCTATTCAATTACTGAAGAAAAATAATAGATTACTGTGCATTTGTTTGATACATGCATTCAGTTAGAATCGGTTTTGCTTCCTGGTGAAACTGTTGGGGAGACAACGTTGGAGAAACGTGATCATTTTATTTATACTGTATAATCTACAGATTCTGACAGAAATCTGCAACTATCCTTTGAAGCACCGCTCCTCTCTGAAACAGCAATAAGGATAAATTTTAGGCCATAGCATCCCTGGCTGAATGATGGTCTCTTATACTAATGCGTCACAGAGATTTCATTAAAAGTTTTTCCAAATTTCTCCTGCTCACATATAGCATGCACATCAAATTTGCATCACTTAATTCACTATCACCTAACTAGCTTACAACTACACATAAACTCTATTAAACAACATTTTGATTGCACATAACTAATTCCATTAAAGGAAACATTAACAAACCATGTACAATTGTCAGCCTGGTACTAATTTGCACAGGCAACGTACATATTTTTCACCTTAAGGCACATTTACCATATCGTACCTTTACCAAACATATGTGAAGATTTTTACCAAATTTAAAGGTCATTTACAATATGTACATAACAAAATAACTTTATAACTTAAAGCAAAATTGGGAAACGTGAAGTCCGAAACAAGTCTTTTTATTAAGAGCCATCAGGCAAACAATAGTGTTTGGTCTGGGTCTAAACAGAGCGCGTTGTGTGTGACGTCTTCTTTTGCGCATGCGGGCTGCTTTTTATTTTTAACCAGACAAAAAAAAATCGGATTTGATCAAAAAATCGGAATTGAGCATTAAGACCTGCAATGTTGTATCAACAAAGCCAGCGGTTCATTGTGGTTTGAATTCATGAAATTACCCAGCCAGAAACTGAAGGAGTTGCCTACTAATAGTGTTAACACACACACACGCGCGCGCAGACATTAATTCAATGTGACCAATTTCTTAGCAAGACAGATGAGTCTCGCTCCTCTCTTTTGTACCCCCTCTTCTGTTGTAAATATCTCATAAACAAAATGCATGCAGGTTCAGAACAACAGAAACACGTGATGAGGACTAAACAATCACACTGCACGAGATTTTGAATTCTGCAACACTTTTCTGTGTCACTGCGTTGGTGAACATCATTATCAAGATGCGACGATCACAAAAGCAGCCAGTTCCGGTGCAGGTGCTGTTTCACAAAGCCTCACCTTTTTTCATACGAGTCTACCTTCCACAAAAGAAGCAGCAATAACATAAAAATACAACAAAATAGAAAAAAATTTAATCGACGTACCTATTACATCTGTGTGCAGAAGCGCTACCATCAGAAATAACAGCCTGCGCAGCATCGAGTGACATCGGGACGATAAACTGTGGCGGTAATTGCCACAAAAAGGAGAAATGTCATCCATCCGCTAATCCTCGGTAGATCAATTAAAAAAGAAAAAAAAAGATATCCACACATATCGACTTCCGGGAGAGATTAGGTTTGTTAGTGCGTCTTTAAAACACTAGGACGGAAATAAAGCAAGATGCAGGACAGGCTCTGTGCATGTCTAATTTGTAGCTACATTCATGTAGTAAATTAACAGATAGCGCAGTTTTTATAAAGTATAAAAAAATTACTGGTAGGAACCAAATTGTTCATCAAAATGTA
>NW_024583399.1:75267-78113 GCF_018398535.1 Haplochromis burtoni
GTGCAAATTATAAGTCTGTATCATAATGTCTGGTGTTTTCGTGTTTGTTGGTTTGTTTTTATTTTGTTTTATTTTGTGAGTTAATTATTATTAGATACTGCTCCAGCCAGCCAGAGAATCCCCCGCCGCCCCGCCCTCTCCTCCCAGCAGGCACACCTCGCAAAAGGGATGGCGCCCTTACTCCCAGCAAATGGGCGATAGAAAACCGATGCCTATGCCATTCCCTGGCTGACGTCGGGGCAGTATGCGTACGAGCATTTTTTTAAAAAAATTTTTTCCAATGCCCGTGATGCCGCCCCCCCACGCCCGTATCTAAAACCGCTACTGCACTGAATTGTTGTAATCTGTAGAGGTCCGGTTTGCCAATATATATACGAGCCGGAAATTCATTTATGGTCTTAGGGTGCCATCTAGTGACATATAGCCCGACGGGCGGGGCTGAGATAGATTTTGGTCGCCTGACCGGAGATATCGCTAGCTCCGGGACGTCGGGCTAGCGATTTTGCGAGCCCTGCCATGTGCTCAGCACGCAGAGGGAGAGTGGGAGTCTAAAGGAGCAGCGGCAAAGCATAGCAGTTGTAACACCGTTTTGTGTGATTGATTGTGTGTTAATGAACCTGTAAGTGTTATTCCCTTGAACAGATTCATTGGTATGATAATGGCTATAGTTGTTTGTGCATGTTAAAGTTATGCCTCAGCATATTAATACCATGTTTGTAGGATTATTTAATTATTTAGTACTCAGTACTCAGGCCAGAATCTCCCATGATGATTACATCCAGCATTTAAAGGACTTTTCTATTGTTTATTGTTTAGTTTAGCAGTTGCTAGCTTGCCATTTTCTTGCCTCACTACTAGTCACTTATAAGGCATGTGCCATTTAGCCAATTTATGGTCTGCAGTGACCTCTTGTGGACATTATAAAATATTACTGTGTCGAGTAAATGATGTGATTGTTTTCTTACTTATCTTCGACTCTATTAATTACAGAATTGCCTTCATCTCCGTGTCTTAATTGAATTGGACTGCACAGAGTTGCAGTCCAAAGAAGAGAGATCATCCAGACCAGGCTAATCCAAAACATGTCGGCCAAATGTATGATCAATTAAATTTTCATTAAAAAATAAATAAAAAACAAAACAGCAAAACATCTGAGTCACAAACAATTTGATATTTAAAGTCCATCAGGCATTTTCAGAAGAATCAGAGGCTACAGATTTAATTAATCCTCTCAAAGTGGTGTCTGTCCTGTATACTTTATTTGAGGTCTTCTTATAAAACACCTAATTTTAAGTACACAAAAAAGGAATAGCAAGCACAAAAACAAGAACAAAAAACAAAACATGGAAAAGCAAAGACATGACAGAGAACACTTTGTGAGAAATGAGAATCTGAGTCATAACAAAATTTGTCTAACATCTCCGCAGCAAATCAAGTTCCTGTTCTTCTGCAGTCCTAGTTCGTCTTTTACTGTAATCACATGACATTTTTGTAACATACTGTGGGAAGTAATTACAATAATTACATTACAGCTATAACTATGTCATTACTTGTGTTAATAAAAGTTCTTCAGTTACCTGCACGCCAAGCAGACATAAAGAAAAAAAATCAAACAAATAAATTTTTTTCCTGTGCACTTGCTCTACAGGGAACCAATTTCAGTTAATGTACTGTGAAGAGGATGACGCTGGTACAGTGATACAGCTTTTCAGCAGAGGACATTTGGGCATTAATTGATTTTTATTGAACTAAAGGAAAGGAATGCAACATTAACATCTGTGAGAGTTATTAGCACAATGCTACTGCAGGAAACCTATTCAAATGTTCAGTTTATTCAACCTTAAAAAAAAAAAAACACCAGGTGGTTAATGTTCCTGTCAGCATCAAGACAGCCATTTGAGACAGCCATACAGGCTATACAGTATTAAATAATACTACTACTAATAATAATAATAATTAATGGTGGTAAATAGTAATGCTTTAGCACAGTGGTTGTCAAACTTTTTCTGACATGCCCCACTGTACAAAGGAAAAATTTAATGAATGAAATTAAATAATTAAAAAAAGTTTAGTATCCACATCAAGGAGTTTGTAATTAGTTAAGTAATTAATTACTCATTAACAAATCAAAAAGGTACAAGATGAATTTTAGTTCAAAGTCAGCATTAACCTCCTAAGACCCGAACTCTTCCACGTCATGCATTTTTAATTTCTCTTTGATATTTGGGCTGATTGGGACCAAAAAAAAATTTTTAATCATTGTTAGCATTAGCAACGCTTACATGTGTATTTTAACTCTACATACATACAGTATATATTATTCATCAGATTTTTTTTCTTTCCTTTAAACCTAAAAATGAAGACATGACACTTTATGGTTTTAAACCTTTTCAGAAAGTAAGATCATTAAAAATGTTTTCATTTTTAAAGTATATCCATGCACCGTACATTGATAACAGTGTTCTCCCAAGCCTGAACATTGGCCCCACTCATGAGATCATAGGAAAAAAACTTTTTTTTATTATTTTATTTTTGTTAAAGCCTAGTTAATTTCGTCTGGGAAAAAGTCGCTTTTTAACCTCCTAGGACACTGGGTCACACTTGTGGAACATCGACATTTTGTTATTTAGACAAAATACACAATTTTTCTCTTACAGAGGGCCTGATTATCCAACTTTATGGGACAATTATATTTCTGCCTATGGTTCTATCCAAAAATTTTAAAACAAATATTTTTTCCTCAATATGTGGGCTTTCATTTTTCTTAGGGAAAACAAAAATTTTTTTTCAGTTTAAAAAAAAAAAATTTCTAGGTAATTTCTTTGTTTTTTTTTACCAATTCATCG
>NW_024583399.1:78138-87762 GCF_018398535.1 Haplochromis burtoni
AACTAAATTTACAATATTCAGCAGTATGCAGGAAAAAGGCAAAGAATATCTTTACATCCATTACTAAATCTAAAAACAGATTTAGCAACAAGATCCAGACAAGATGAGTCAGCAGTTTCTATCCTAAAATATAAATAGTATAAAACAACACGCTGCTGTGGCCCCCTTCAAGCTTGTTTGTAAACAGCAGTTAAATATGCAAATTAACCTTTTACAAAAGTGAAGCAGCTTAATACAAAAACTTTAGGCAGTACCAGAATACACTTCTAAAAAGTATAAAAAGAGGTATTGTTTTGTAGCAATCATTAATAGCTGCAGTTTGCTTCACTATTTAAAACTGTAAAAAGTTTTATACTGAAACATTCACATAAGTACCATCATGACCAGTGAGACAATGAAAACTGTGAATCAACAACACTAGAACATTAACCCCCCGAATTCAATGATAATAATTTAGAATAAGCACTTAACACATGAAAACATAGAATATAATTAAAATTTTACTTTCAACTTGACATCACGCTAACATCCTCACACAATACGCCCACCTTCTGATCTATCACATAATATTTCAGTCTATGACAAATCTGGTGGGAAAAAAATCTAATCATAAAACAATGAATGTTTGTTAATTAGCAATAAATTTCATAAATCCATGTATGAAGTGTGACTTTATAGACTGGTCACTGCTCTCCACCTACAGCAGCTGGAGTTATGAATCATTAACAAAGCTTGTTTTGCCTGAGTGGACATTTTAGAAAACCTTTCTCATTATGTATGATACTCAACATAGTACACTGCTCACACTTGAAGGAACACTTGATTATCACCGTATATCACAAACCAGTTTTAGCACCTGATCCACGTAACACTGGACCACTATGGCCCCTCCAGCAGGTGATGGGTTCACTGGAGTAACTGGGGTCAGCCAGGACCCATGAATAATGGGTGTTTCCAAAAATAGCTCCTTGACTAAGTTTGGCCTTATGAACGGGCCCTGGTAACCAAGATTTTGTCAAGTAACTTCTCATCATCGAACTCTTTTGAATCACACTTGGTCTGGCCCTTTACCCATGAACAAATTGTCTTGGGAGACCCTACCAGGGACAAACTGTCCCCGACAACACAGCTCCTGGGATCAGAAGGACACGCAAACCCCTTTACCGCGATAAGGTGGTGATTCATGAAGGGGGATGTAGGGAATACTTCTTTCCTACACCTGGACAAATCTTTGCTTTTACTTCTGTATCAATTGGTTACTCTTGCTGATCAGTCGCTGTTTTTTATTATTCCTCACACTGCACATTATGACAAAGAGCGAAAATAGGAAGATAACATCGAACTAATAACTTATTACGTGTGTGAATACTATAAAATCATAAATAGCTTGTTTAATTTTCTCAAACTTTTCTTTCCTGCTGAAGCAGACTTTTAAACTGCAGTGTGTTGAGTACCACCACAGAATTTCCAGCATTTTAGTGTGTATGCTTTGGTGTTCTGTTCTAGTTTCACATTAAACATTGACCAGCATGTAATCTAAGTTAATACAGTCATTAAGATTAATGATTAATGAGAGAAATGTGACCTTTGTAACTATACTCTCCTGTAAAATGCTATAACGTACTGCTTTTTACAGTTAAATTAAAAAATTTCAAGGGTGAAGACCTTTGATTTTCTTCAAATTAATGAAAAAAACAAAACGAAACAACCAATAATTCAACACAGTAACAAAACCTCACTAAGATTTTTTAAAATATTTTTTTTTTCTTTCAAATTTCTTTGTATGTTGCTTTATGTTAGATTTCCAAGCAAAACATCTGCCGTGCACTAACAAGGGTGGGGCTCTATTTTTCAAGTGTTATGTACTATATATGGTAGTCAGACAGTGTGCTTCACTTGGCTGTTTGTGCCGTCTGAACCTATTGTCTGTGTGAGGCTCTGTGGTGTACTGATAACACTGTTTTAAACAGAAGCCCTGTGGGTTGAAATCCTCAGTAGCTTAACGGCTTGTGTTATCAGGAGATGTAAATGTCAGAGAAAAACTGCCATTCATATTAGCCAGAGCTGGTATGTCAAGGTAGAACCTAAATGCCATGGCAGTACAAGAAAAAGCAATAAAGAAACTTCATTAAAAACTAAGACATGATAAACAAAAGTGGGGCAGAGAGATAAACGGACACCAAGTACCTCCACCTGTTCTTCATCTGTTCATTTAGTAGCTGACTCTAGAATGACATGTTGGTCGAGCATTCAGTCCAGATATTGCTCATCCTTTGCTTCCACAGCTGTCACAGAGATTACTGAAGTAAACAATATAAGAGAATTTGTTTAAAACGGCATGTAATTTCATCTGAACATGCAAAGACTTTCATGTATCTGCATATTAAAAAAAAAAAAAAACCTCCTACAATATTCAATGCACACATTAATAATTAAAAAGATTTACTTTTGAAGAAGGGCAGATTTAATAAAATTACTTGTACAAAACTAAAACTACAAATATATCTGCAATAATTGCATAACATAATTTTACATTAAAGTAAATAGCGCCAAAATATTTGGAAAGAGAAATTGAATTTTGACTGGAACAAAAATGAAAACAACAATGGCACATTTCAATGAATTAACTGTTACTGACCTCCATCTGATGTTGTTCTTGTTGCGCTGCACTGTTACCAGCTGGTTCATTTGTTGGGACACGCTGCCAAAAAAATGTAAACCTACGCCTGGAATTTTTGGGACAATAATTCAAAATGTTCAGTTTCCCCTCCAACACCACCGCAATAGATTTGAAATAAAACAAACAAGTGCATGAATAACCCGACGTTAAAAGACAGATACCCAAATATGCAAAACAAAGACAAATGGCAAACGAGGAGCTTGTCCGAAGAAGTGCATCATGTATTGTCTGGAAACACTTTTGATTTTAGAGCGATGCAGTAATTTAGGTGCATCACCTGAGACAGTACAATACAACTTTTTTTAATTAAAAAAAAAACATCACTCAATACTCATTAAATAATCATATTCTCCATATTGATTGAAATCATTGAGATTAACATTTTATGAGACTAAATTCACTGTGTTTTAAAGAGGATATGTACTTCTCAGATTATCCTTTTTTATGTTTCCATCCTTTTCCTTTCTACTATTTTGGTACCAGATTTACTTAGTTTCATCTGTGGAAAAAACATTGTTTACAAGCTAGTCTTCCGTTTCCCTCTCGCTAAATGAAATCTAGCCTAAAATGTCTATTGTAACACGCTAACTAGTACACTTTTTTTGCCCCACAGAAAGTATCAAAATTGCCAATTAGGCCATTCCTATATAAATAAAGACATATACTCTACTATACTTCAGTTTGGACAGTAGGTCCACATGCTTTAAAGCCAGGTCTACTAAATATTATTCTACATATTGGATACATGCAAGTTAATGTATGAAGTACCTTTGATCTTCATGTGTATAAAAGTACCATACTGCAGCCCCAACGATGCTCAGGAAAAAAACACATATAAAAACACCAAGTAAGGCCCATGCAGCAGAGCACGATCCTGCAGGGACACAAGAATGAAGGATATAATGAGAATTACATTATCTGGCATTTATGTTTTTTGTTTCATATTTAGATGACTCAGACAATACTTAAACATATACCATACACAAATCAAACATGTAGCTCGTGTAGGTTGAGGGCAGGTTAACAATGATCACTTCTGGTACTGTTGGTCAAAAATGTTCTGGCAAAAACTTTTCTAGTCTTGGGTGAAGATAAAGGAAGAGAAAATGGGAAAGGTGTGAGAAAGCTGTCTGATACAGTTCGGGAAAAGAAATGAACTGTCTCTAATTTTTATGGTAGTTTCATTTTAATGGTAAGAGACAAAATATCAACCTGAAGTCCAGAACAAATAGCCAGATTTCTGGTTTCAACGGCCTGAACTGAAGAAACCACAGAATTGGTTCCTTCTTTTCCAACTCCGCACCAGACCAAAGAGCTATCAAAGGACATCATGGACAAGACTGTAGATCTGCTGTAATGGATTACAAGGCTATCAGCAAGTAGTTCAGTGAGAAGGTGACAACTGCTGGTGTGAATATTTGGAAAAGGAAGAACTATAAAATGACCATCAATTGCCCTCAGCCTGGAGCATGACAGTAAGTAAGATGAGAGGTGAGCAGCAGTATGGCTTCATGGCAAAGAGCACTACAGATGTTTTCTTTCAGAGTGTTGATGGAGAAGTACAGAAAAGGCCAGCAGGAGTTTCATTGGGTCTTTATGGATCTAAAGAAAGGATATGATAGGGACCCAAGAAAGAAACTTATACTGCATGAGGAAGTCAGGAGTGGCAGAGAAGCATGTGAAGGTGTTGCAGAACATGTATGAGGACAGTGAGACAGTGAGATATGCGACAGAGATGACAGATGGGTTTAGGGTGGTTGTGGGAATACATCAGGGATCAGCTCTGAGCCCCTTTTTGTTTCCAATGGTAATGGATATTCTGACAGATGAGGTCAGACAGGAGTCTTTTTGGACTGTGATCATTGCAGACAACAGTGTGATCTGTACTAAGTGACGCAGGGGAGGAGTTGGAAGTCAACTCAAAGAGATGGAGGTACGGACTGAAGAGAAGATATGAAAGCCAGTAGAAGCAAGAAAGAATATGTGATGTGTGTAAATGAGAAGAAGACAGGTGTAACACTGAAGCTGTAAAAACTAGCATCAAAAGCAACAGACAATGCACAAAAGAAGTGAAGAAGAAAGTGCAGGCTGTGTGGGGTGGGTGGATAAACATATTGGGCTGATTTGTGACAGAAGGACAGCAGCAAGGGTGAAAGGTAAGGTTTACGAGATGATACCGCTATGATACTGCTATATGGTTTCCAAATAGTGGCACTGAAAAAAAAAAAACAGGATGTTGAGCTGAAGATGCTCAGATTTTCATCAGGAGTGAACAGGATAGACAGGACTAGAAATTAGTAAATCAGAGGGAAAGCTAAGGTTGAAGACAAAATTAGAGAGACTAAGATGTTTGGGTGTGTGCAGAGGAGGGAGAGTGAATATTTTAGATGTTGAATATTTAGCTCCCAGGCAGAAGAAAAAAAGAAACACTGACGTTTCATGAATGTAATAAAAGAGGACATGGAGGTTAGCATGAAAGATGAGAATGCATAAGGCAAATTTGAAACACTAATGATCCCTAAATGGTCTGAAAAAAATAAGCAAAATTCTTGAGCCAACCCTCATTTCCTTAGAGTTTATTTTTAAGGAGCCAGACTTTATTTCTTTCTTTAAAGTATTTCTTCTTAGCTTCTCTAAGGAGGGCAGCCGAAAGAAGACTACATGCACCCACTGCACATTCAAAATCTCTCAGACTAACACAGTCTGAGGCATAAGAAACTTATATGGCCATGAACAGAATACAGTGGAACCCCGACTTACGAAATTAATTCGTTCCAGGGGGTCCTTTCGTAAGTCAAAATTTTCGTAAGTCGAAGCACCTTTTTCCATCGCCTTTTGAGTGAAGCGATACTGGCTGAAGACAAAGTTCCTAGTGGAGGAGGAGGTGGCAGAGGTTGAAGAAACCATACATATGCATGCATACATACATACGTGTACATGTACATAACATTATGGAATTTAATTAAATTTTTTACAATTTTCTATTTTATCTATTTCGTTAAGTGGGCATTTTGCCACGGGCAGAAATATTGCCGTTACTTGAATTTTTCATTAAATGGGGTCTTCGTAAGCCAGGGTTCCACTGTATATTTAATTTAAGACATGCTTTAAGTTTTAAATTGTAGAACTGACTTGAGTAATATGTACTGCACTGAGTGGAGCATTAGTCATCCATTTACTTGTCTGTTTTATGCTGGCTCTAAGGTAAGTTTCATGTTCATAGTTTGGCCTCATAGTTTTCAGTTCATAGCTTTCACAGTTCATAGCATTCATAGTTTCCTGCTGTGTAATTTAACTAGGCACTGTATATAAAATACTGTGTTCACATCTGAGTCCACACCCACTGCCTGGCCCTCTCGGCCGTAACAAAGGCAATCATTTCTTTAAGCCATTTGCTTACAAATGATTCCTAACCTCTAATTTGGATGTGGGTGGAGTACCTACAGAAGTCCATCATTTTACTCTCATAGTAGAAATTTAAGTTTCTATTTATTTATTTTGAAAGAAGTCCACAGAACATGAAACAGAACAAGATCAGAATGAAACGACATCCACAAAAGCTAAAATCCCCCAAAATCAGAAACCAGTTCAAAAAGATTTGGACAAACTGCACAGCTAAAACCAAGCTGACCTCACCTGATGCCACATGCACATAGAGCTGACCACGTTTACTTCCATATGTGTTAGATGCTTCACACTGATAAAGGCCATTTAGATCAGAGGTCAGGCTCAGCAGTTGTAGCTTTGCACCGTCTATTTTGACAGAAGACTCCAGCAAAGACTGGCCAGATCTGAAAAACATGAACGAGACCTGAACGTGAAATGTACAGAGAGGGCAGAAAAAAGTGAGTTGTGCTAAAAGCTAAACATGTATGTTTTATAAATTATGGTCGAGGAGGACATTGAGTGGATGGATGCAGGTGAGACTTGGAAGTAACCCTCATGTCTCTTTGAAACTGCTTTGCATGACATGTGCTTCTTATCACCAAGCATGTGTCATGTGCTTGGTGATAACATTATTTCCTGGGGGGTGGCTGTAGCTCAGGAGGTAGAGAAGGTCATCTACTGAATGGAAGGTTGATGACTTGATCCCTGACTCCCCCAGTCTGAGTGCCAGATATCCTTGGGCAAGATACTGACCAGATACTAACAAGTTGCATCCATTGGTGTGTAAATGTTAACTAATGAGCACTTAAAAAGCATAGAAGAAAGTGCTTATGTGAAAGAGTGAGTATAAAGCGCTTTGAATGCTCCAGGAGAGAAGAAAAGCACTATATAAGACTCAGTGCCTTTATTATTACCACTCCCATGAAATGAAATATTTCAACTGGAACCAATATTCAAACTACTTTACCTGCTCCAGGTAAAGTTTGCATTTGGTTTGGCTTCTGTCACACACTCGAACGAGTCCTCTGAAATCATTCTAATGTTCACTTCTGTGGGAGAAACTGCAAAAAGAAAGAAAGAACAAGAGACCTGTGTTAATTCTTAACTGAGGACATCTTAATAAGATCAAACAACTTTTCATATATATTTGAATCAAAACAAAGAAATGCATTTTGGGTACTTTACACTTAGTTTCAAGCAGAGATCATTTTGTACACATTCAAGCATGTTGGTGCTCTGTTTAAAAGCATGGCCTTTATGAGGATTTCAACCAGAAATATAACACCACAGACGAACTGTGTCATTTAAAAAAAAGAACCTACAATACTGGAAGAGCATGCTTTGAAAACAGTCTCTAGTGTTTTTGCTTCACCTTCTGCTATTTCCAATGTGTGCTGAATGGATCTCAAACAAATGAAGTCATTGTTAAGCTTTACAAACAGGTTTAAGCTGGTCTGTGCACCGTGGTGTTGCCTCAACTGGTGAGAGTTAATTTTTAACCTGAACATCTGCACTCTTACCGAGAACAAAACTCATTCAAGGCAGCTGAAATATCCAAATTCTGGGTAGACATTATTCATTTTGTGATGCTCTCAAGATTCAAATTATCGAACTGGTGTCAAAAAGGGATGCGCATTATTTGACACAAGCAGTGTAGATGTGGAATATACAGCTGCTAGTAAGTAAAAAAAAAAAAACACAGTTGGACTTTGATTAAAGATACATAGTTTTAGTTCTACTTTTCCCCTACCAAAGCCGTGCTGATACACACACTGATGCACAACTTTACTGAGTTTTCTGCATTTCAGCTGAACTGGGTGGTTGTGTCTCAGGACACAGATCAGGTTCTATTACTCGTCTCATCTTTCGCAAAATCTTTATCCAGCTATTGTGACAACATGAGTGAACGACAATAGCATGAGAACAAGGATAAAGCTGGTATCCATACTGGGAAAAACAATAAATCAGCTCATGAACAAAGAAAAAAAGCAAAACCATGTCAACTCTTAACACTTAAGGCTACCTAGAAGTATGAGGTTTATGTCTGCTTTTGTTCAAACCAAAGATGCAGGGTATAGTTTTAAAAAAGTGCAGCTATTACTTTTATTTTATCCATAATTTATGAAAATATTTCTGTTGCATTAGTAGATAATAAAGATTAACTGGTAACAAGTAAGTAAGTTCTATAGTATTGCTTTGCAGTTGCAGTTTAATCAGTTAATCCTGGGTGTGCCTGTGTACTTTTAATATTTGATTTAATAATTAACGTTCTTCAGTCAACGCCAACACAAAAGAAGACAAATAATAAACTACATGAGCAGCTGACACTCACAGTAGATCTGTATAGTGAAGAGCAGACTCTCTTCTTTAGACAGAGAGTCACCGCTGATGACACACTGGACCTGGTGACCGTTAATCTCTCTCGTAGGAACACCAAACAACGAGCTGACAGTGGTAGTTGTATCGTTGTCATACTGGGTGGAGTTTGCCGTCGTCCTCACTTTGTCTCCCAAAGCACCAGTGAGCCACCTCACCTCTGCAGGAGGCTTCGATCCAACAGCCGTGCAGGTAGCAAATAAAACCTCTTCTGTGCCCAAAGTGGGAAGATTGTCCTTGACGCTTGTGAAAGGAGGCACTAGGAGAGGTACAGCACACAATTAGTCAACATGCGAGCAACATGGTAAAATGTCTGTCTCACAAACAAACACCCACAATATTTTAAATAAAGTTGTTGTTTTTTTTTATATACCAAGCACGTTTAGAGGTATCTCAATCTTCTGATTTCCACTGGGAAACAAGGTGAAGATGCACGTGTATCTGCCTTCATCCTTCAGGGCAACATTGGATAACTGGAGAGTTCCATTTTTGTTGTTAAAATTCCCAATATATTTAAATCGATCATCACCTCCATTGACAAACTGCACTCCCTCTCTGGGTAGGATAGTTAGGAAATTGTCATTGCGAGGTTTTTCTCTAGTCTTCCTCTGCCAGGTAATCTGTGTCAGGTCATCATTGGTACCAGTGACATAGCACGATAAGATAGCAGTACTTCCTTGTTTCACTGTCACACTTCCGCCAATCACCCGGAGAGCTGTAAAGTACAGAAAACGTGATTAAGGCAGAGCTGAAAATAGAAACAAAAGAGAATCCAAGTACATTCATATCAAAGTGTGATGAACTCTTTTGTTTTTGCGAGTTTGTGTATGCTTCATCTTTCAAACAAATTTTGAAATTAAGCTGTTTAGACATTGAAAAATAACTATGAAAAATATTTATAACTAGTTTCTGTGGTGTTAAATCTACTCAAGCTTTAAACTTATTTTGTTCATCAAATGATCAAAATAAGAAAATACACAGATGTCTGGTAACATAACACAGCTTATTTTCTTCAACTCCATGTAAGCCAGTCAAGGTTATGTGAGTAGCCATGCGCCCACCTCCACTCTTAACAGAGGAATGAAAACAATATTCTCCAGCATCCTCACCATGCCCTTATATAGTTACATAGTTAATAATAATAATAATAATAATAATAATAATAATAATAATAATAATAA